>NC_090915.1:4045469-4343900 GCF_040956055.1 Brachionichthys hirsutus | reverse complement strand
GGAGATGGTGTAAAGTCTCCTGTTGAATACCCCCCCTGAGCGATCGGGTCTGTCAAGCAGCACTTACAGAACAGACAGAGTGATGGTACCCGAGGCGCCGCCACATGGATGAGAGGGCGGCGCCTCCTTTCAGGGTGAGTCGTTTACGACAGAAAAGCATGAGAATCAGGCGCGAGAGGAACAAGATGTTCCGTTCTGATTTAAGAGCCAATCATTTCCATTTGGGAATTTCTCATCTCTATTTAAACCTCATTACAGATGTTTCATTCCACTCAGCAGGTCTGGCGCTGTTTCAGCAGAACATTGATCCACAGGTAGAGGTGAGTCTCTGCTCTTGTTGATTTGCTTCCACGTCTGAGATAAAAAAAACAAACTTAGGGAGTTTTCACATGGGGGGAAAAGCCTGAAGGGAAATTCTACCAGTATATATGCTTCTGATGTGAAGGTTATTTCCACCTGTTGTTTGTTGGTTGGTTTTCAGGTCTAAACTAAAGCTGAATTTGCAGCTATGGGTTCAGGAGCGCAATAAAATGACACCCATCAGTTCTGATAAGCTTTGTTGTGATGGAGCTGAGCGCAGGTCTAACGGCATGTGCATCACATTCACAATTCAAATTGTGTTTGAATTTATCGTATTAGGAAATTACATTAGAACATGAGCTGAGCATTTAAAGGAGGGGAAATGAAAAAAAAACACGTCCCAATTTTCTATTATTAAAACGGGTAAGCCATTAAAACATGAAAACACGATTACTGGATCCCAATTAATGCAACGGTGCAGTTCTAGACGTCGTTGCTGCTTTTACCAGCTCAGTGTGCAGTAGGCGATCACCAGTGTAAGGCAATAATCCTAAAGTAAATAACATTTTTAATAAGCCAAATGTAAAGACACCCTGCACTGATTTGTTTGAGTGTCTTCCAATGAGCTGACGGGACGGACAGACGAACGCTGTGCTGCAGATGTTGTTCATATCTGGACGTATTCGAGATTATGCCTTTTAAGCTTCAGTTGGAAGTCATGTGATTAGACATTTGATGAGGTCCCACGTAGGGATGGGTCTCCTTTTCTAGCTCTGGGTTCCGATGGTCCAGCTGATGATGATGCGCCAGATTCTAGGAAATGTCTCCAAACAGCTGGTTCAGGTTCCGGCTGCCGTCCGGCGTCGCAGCGTCTCTATTGTCAAGCAGATGTAGATTAAATCAGAGTCTGCTCTTCATCCTCTTTAAATCTTCACGAAGTGCATAATTTGATACGAACCAGCAGCCGTCACTTTGGCGCCCTGCCTCACCTGCCTCAGAACCCATGCAGGATGAGAACAGACATGATGAACGCCAGCCCTAATGGGAATGCAGCTAATGGTTCCAGAGGCAGTTTTGTTCCACTGGAGCTAAAAGCTTGTCAAAGAGTAATGATTTAACCAGACCTGAGGTAATGAGATGCCATTAAGCTACGACGATAGAGGAAAAGATGTGCATTGTTATGTAAAAGCAGCCTCGGGGAATTTTCTTTCTTTTTTTGTCGTTTCCACAAAGGCGTATCTACAGAAATGATCCGATGTTAAAGAACTGCCTTTAACAGGTAGAAATCTCAGACTAGACCCTGCTGATATTAGAGGAAAAACTCCTGGGAAGAAGTTGAGTTATACGAACGTGAATTAATGAGAAGTGAATGTGGATGAGAAAAGCACAGTGCATCGTGGGAAATCCCCCCAGCAGACTAAGCCTGTAGCAGCATAGGACTAGACTAGGCCCTTTTTTTTTTTTTAAACATGAAGGGCAACTTGTCACTTAAGTGCAGACGTGCAAGTGCAACGAAATGACTTTGCTTCAAAGTGAAAGGACTAAAAGCTGCAGGAGCATTATAATTTCTTCTTTTATGATGGCATCTAACACCAACAGCTCAGCGTGAGAAACACACAGGCAAGAGTGAGTCACTCGCCTGCTGGGCTTCGCTCAATGACGCCTGAGAGCATGTCGGCTTGAAAATGACAACAATTCAGCGGCTTCGGCCCCGGCTGTATTCAGAAGCGCTGCAGTCAAGTCTTTTCATTTCACCTGCTTTCATTTCATGCTATTAGAGATAAAAAAATGTCCTCATTCACAAAAATCAAGATTTACGATCTATATTTGTTGTGACGAGACTCGGTAGGTTCGACATCATGCACGTTTAATCCTCGTAGGATTGTAGTTTAGAATCACGTTGCCTGGAGAGTTCCTGAGGAGATGAAACCAGAGAATAAATTATTCTCACAATGATTCCACCTAAACAAAACCCAATAACAAATGCATAAAGTAAAAAAATGTAGCCGATTGTTGATTTGCACGTTTGGCTGATATGTCCATTCCTATTCTCTTTGCCTCTATAATTCTATATTATTATATCTATATATATAAATATATCACATATTGATATTTGCTATAGTCGACCGAGCCAATTGCTCAGACTTGAAACCCCTCAGCAGCCAGACAGCGTGATCATTCAGTTCTCTCTATTTTATATTTAGTCCACTACTGAGCTGATATTCCGCCGCATGTCTTGGTGCTCGTCCAGTCGACACGTCGGGTAAAGTGTTCAGAGTCGAAATGATTGTGCTGATTGAGTGTTTCGCTAAAGGTCATCCGGAGACAAGTGAAATATCGACGCCTCACTCGTTAATTCACCGTCCTTCCCCCTCAGCCTTAATTAAATACCCCCCACCCCCCGCCCCGCACTTGTCAGTCTCCATAAACTGGTCCAGCCAGTGAGCTGTGTCAAGGCTGGACAAATGTAAAAAAATTAGTCAAAGATATGGCGGATTAGTGAAAGGTCTAGCTTTAGTGACATGCTGGCTATTGTCTGCATGTTTTTGGTTTCAGGATGTAAATAAAGTTTTTTTTTTTTTTAATCGATTCAGAGACGTGGAGAGATTTTATGTTTCTATTTGAAAACGCTGTGGAGACGGAACATCTAATATTCCGAGGCGCCTTCGCGCGTCGCTCGCTTTAACGATTTCAGCTCAGAGGCTGAAGGAGAGGCTTCAGTTTAAAAAGGGCGTAAACGGCATCCTGTCAAATCCTCTTGGGATGTCAGCGCTTATTGAAAACAAGCATGAAATGACTCCATGCAGCTCAGACAGCATTCAGATCTCCAGGAGAAGAAGTCGGTGTTTCGTTTTGTTTTTAATCTGCAGCCATAAAAATGTTCAAAGTGACTCAATTCTTCAAGCGTATCTTTCTTTGGCAGAGTGAGATCCAGTCAGTCAGCTGCGTGTGTGTGTCACAAATATGCTTTTTGATCATCAGCAGGATTGTCCTACTTTATTTATCCGCTCTCTTCTACTCTGTTGATGAGACGATGAAAGATACAAAAAGATGGCTCCTCTGATGGATATTCAGACTTCAGCTTCTGGGGAATCTTAGCCCATTCCTCGTAGATCAATATTTCAGCATTTACTTTGTGCCATCATAGATTTATGGGCTTCTAGTCATACGACAGTGACGGCCTTGAGAATGATCCAGGACTTCTTCTGAAGCCCCAAACCTTTGGTGGACTTTGAGGTCATTCTTCTGTTGGGATGTCCCAACAACGCCCAAGCTTCCTCTTCCTCTTCCTCGCAGACGTCCTCCTGCAGTCTGCAAGGTTTTCCAGTGGAAAGCAAAGCAATATAAAACCAGCATCTGCTGTAGTCTGAGTGAGACCTAATATAATCTAATCTCATTTTCGCCTGAGATTTCAGAAGGATTAAGGACTCAATCCAGAACATGATTTCTCCATCAGGACAGCAACGATGTCCGTGTGTTCAATAGGATTGCTATACGTATTCATGGAGGACGTCATTTATCATGGCAACAAGCCCAAATTGAAGACCTGAGGTGAGCGTTAGATCTGATTGATCGCATTCGACGGCTGTGACGGAGGACCGCAAGCAATCGCAGGGACTCGTCCTCTGCAAAATAAGAATCCGTGTTCCCTTCCAGAGTCGTTTGCATGCTAATTATGTTTATCTCTCAGCTGCTGGTAGAACTTAGCGGAGATGAGCGCCTTTACTGATTGCCGTTAGCAATTTTGGCATGGCATATATTCCTAATCGTTTGTCGTGAACGGCTCTCAGGACACATTGTGATGAGGCCATTTTCTTTTCAATGGATTTAAAACGGTCTCGTCGTAAACACCAGATCAGGCTTCCAGCAGACCTCATTTAGATAAGACTGTGGAAACTTTGAAGCGCTGTCGGAGAAGAGGAGGATAAGAGGCGAGGATCGCGTTTGATCTGCGCCTGCTTGCATCCTGCAGTTTGGAATTGCACAAGATAGAAAAAGGAGAAAGAGGTTGTGTTGTACTCTTTTTTTGGGGGGGGCGGGGGGATTAGTTTCTCTATATTCCTCCCACAGATCTTGATTCCTGCCACCATGATTGATGGAGCGGTCGAAGGATGCTAACCGGTGATGAGATAAATCCTAATTGTGTATTTTCAGCTGTACGTGCTGAAATCTTGTTGAATAATTCATTGAAAGGTTCGGCTCGTTGGAACACGAGCCAAACCCAGTCAGAGGAGGAAGTGTGAATGCGGCCGCGCTCACGTTTTCCTCTTTGTGCCGATTCGTCCTTGGATTCGTCCTCCTTCTATTTTCTGCCGGAGACACAGTCTCACACTCCCTCCTGGCTCTATATTCATTATAAGAAGTAATTCTCCCACAAGATGAGAACACCTCACATCCTTTCACTCCTATTGATTGATTGATTCTTTAACAGAAAGCAAACTACAATATAGTGTAGTTCAAATCAAACTGGATTACATGCTACTATCATCTGGATGCTCCAGATGCAGAAAACACTGTAGTTCTTATCATCACTGCAGCTTGAAGAATTACAAGCCTGTCCTTAATGTAAAACTTGGCACTAAAATCGCCCTCAAAGATCCCCATAAAAGGAAGAATCCCAAACTGCTGATTTAGTAATCCTCCCAAATATAAGGAATATATATTGAATTTAAAAAAAATATATTAATCTAGCAATTATGTCCAGAACCAATTTAGATCTTGACAGCTGCCTAGGATTATTTTCGGGGCTACATGTGGTGTCCGAATTGACAGAAGTAGAGCAACAACTGTTTCCTAGAAGCTTATATGCCAATGTTAGCCATAATGGCTAACATTTACATCACCTGAGTTATTATTTCAAACTTCGTTAGCTAATTGAAACACACTCATTACTTGGGACAGAGTCATGTCTGCCCCATGCATCACTTAATCTTCATCATCGGTAACGGTAACCTGGACTACTTGTGCAACCACTGGCTGTCTTGTCTTTGATGAGACAACACAGACAACACAATGTTTTGAATGTCCTTGGACGCTGTTTTGAATTAATTTCAGATCAATGATTGCATTCATCTTCGGAGCTTCACACTCCAGATTTCCATCCCGATGCATTTTCATGCGCGTCTGCAAAACATTTCTGTTCTCTGCGTAAAGACTCGGTTTTGGTTCCATCCGAAGTTAAGCAGCCTGAATCTGAAATATGAAGTATTTTTCACGTCCCTTTTGTTCCCTGTTTTCTGTTCGGCACCGCTTTGTTGTGACGCGGAGCCGCCTGCAGTCCAACCAGACCCAATGTTCTGTTCATCAAATGCTCATTAAGCCACACTCTTTTCATTACATCTCTGCTCATCTTTGCACGCTGGAGAAATCATGAGACACGCACAAAAAAAAACAAAGCCTATCAAATATAATTGGGACTTTAAATAGAAAAACAAGCTCAGTCATAAATCAAAGGCAGAATAACTCGGCATGTCTGTTTTACTTATTTGACTCACAAAAAGGTTTTGTGGAAGTTGTTTTATTGCTTTTTGTGTAAATAGGATACAAGTCTAGAAAACACATACTTTCCTTTATATATATATAATCTTTCATGCATTTCCAGCTTTTCTCCCTCTGCTGAACGTCAAGAGTGGAAAAATGCTTAAACATTGGATCCATGCCATTTCAGTGATCGCAAGCAGCAGATTTCAAACTACAAAACCATCGTCGGAGAAAACTTTCAGCTCTGCATCGAGACGGTTTTCCCGCTGATCGGGTTCCTGCGAGAAATGAGTGAAGAAGAGAAAATGTCGTGTAACACCTGGGACTGGTTTAAACGATGCACAGTCGCGCTCATTCGGGTCAGTAGACATCGCCACAGTGCCTGAATGTGTTTGCATTCCTGTGCGGCATCGACGTCACGGCAGGTGGCGAGCATTTTTGTAGGCGTTTTCAGCGCACGGGTGAATGACGCCAGTGAGTCATTGTGCATGTGCTAGAACACCTGTGAGTGTGTTCCATTCTCTGGGGCCCAAAAATAAAAAGGTGTCAGCGACTGGGTGGCTGTCGACCGGTTATACACAAGTTCGTGTATGTTATTATAGTCAATCGGTTGCATCCGTGTTCCTGTGTGTTGCTGATGAAGAAGAAGATGGTGTCAGCAGGATGGAAATACCGATCAAACCGTTCAGTTGGCGCTTGGGGTTTCCTTGCGTTACATCTCTCAGCATTGCTACTGTTGCTGAATACTGCATAGATGCATTATTTGGATTTCCTTTAAAGTTTTTTTGGGTGGAGGTGTGAATTCATGCTGGTAGCGCCACACACACAAGTCCTGGTTGCACTCGGGTCCGTAGAGGAAGGTGCAAAGGGTGTTTTTGGTTCATCCAGTTTGATGTCTCTGATCGCTGCTGTCTTTCCTCGCGTCAGTGGAAATGATCTGAGGATTTGATGCAAGCGGCCTCTTGAGGCTGATTTTAGACTTTCCCATTGAAGATGCGAAACTCATAAATAAATGCTTATTACACACACACACACACACACAGATTGAGCGCCTCCTTGGTGATCTGGATAATTTTGACATCAAACCAACAATAGATTATGTTAATGAGCGACGGTGGATAATGGCGTTCTGAAGACGAGAGAGAAAATGAGAGCGACAGCAGAAGGTGTTACCGGTCTCGTCTGTCTGTTCTCGGTTTCCTCTGTCGATGCCTTTGTCTCGTGTTTCCTTGTCCTCAGCGTTGTTTTCTGTCCTTCCCAGGGAAACGCTGATTCGCCGGGACGCTCGCATATTCATGGAAAACAAGACATCTATATTTGGATCTTTGCTCCTGCTCCCCGTCTGCAGACAAAGACAAAGAGCCTCTCCGCTTTGCTTGGTCCTGCCGACCCCTGACTCCTGACACGCTGTACCCCCCCCCCCCCCCCCACCACCTCGCATCACCCCTTTCCCTCCCCCCCCCTCCTCTCCCTGCCATGTCCAATGATAGCAGGTTCCTCAGTGTCTGGGAGGCCTCCAACTGGGCCGACGCCCCTCAGTGCCCGCCCTCCGTAGGCGGGGCCACCTTTCTGATCGTGGCGTACAGCGCCGTCATCGCGGTCGGGCTGCTCGGCAACGCGGGCCTGGTGTTCATCATCGCCAGGCAGCAGGAGCTGCGAAACGTCACCAACATACTGATCGCCAACCTGTCGTGCTCCGACATCCTCATGTGCGTCGTGTGTCTCCCGGTTACGGTCATATACACGCTGATGGACCGCTGGGTGCTGGGGGAGGCCCTGTGCAAGGTCAGTGATCAGGTGTAAACGGGTTTGATTGATCTACTCCACCCAGATTAGGGTTAGGGTTAGGGCAAACCGCCCTGCGGGGCTGCGACCTGCAGGATTAGGCTCTGGGGTCGAGTCCCCACATAAATGTCCAGCAGGTGAGCTCATTTTCCGACCGCTCTCCCCATCAGGTGACGCCCTTCGTTCAGTGCATGTCGGTGACGGTCTCCGTCTTCTCCCTGGTGCTCATCGCTCTGGAGCGGCACCAGCTGATCCTCCACCCCACCGGCTGGTCTCCCGCCGCGGGACACTCCTACCTCGCCGTCGGGCTGACGTGGCTGGTGGCGTGCTTCATCTCTCTGCCCTTCCTCTCCTTCAACATCCTCACCAACGACCCCTTCCAGAACATCAGCCTGCCCGCCAATCCCTTCAGGTGAGCTCGAGTGTCTGTTAAGACCAGTCAGCCCAGACAGGTTTGTGTAAAGCCGCTCATGAAACCAGCTGACAAACCGCTTCTGTCAGCAGGTTAATGCTAATAGGGATTCATGATGGCCTCGTATCATCCTCCTGCTTTGATTCAATTATGAAAATGACATTCAATCTTGTTCCTCATCACCCCCCTCTCTGCTTTTACAGTCTCTATAATCATTGGGTTTTTGGCCTTGATGCACCCGATTGAAAATGTTTGCTGCCGCGGTTCATCCGTTGAATATGAGCGCCTTTTATTTCAGTCTGTCTTCGTTTCCTCGCTACCAGATGTGGTATACAGAATATCCGTGGCGCCTTGACAAACATTTCATCATTCCTGCGTCGCTGTTGCGGCGCTCGCGGCGTCGTTTCGGCTGCGACAAAGGCCGTCGCTGCTGAATTTCGAAACGCGTTTCGATGATTGATAACGAGCGAATTCGCCAGAGGGGTGCACATGGATGGGAATCCTGGAAATGATTCAATTCGAAATCACAGTGGGAAATGGAAATGTAACAAAATGAATACGCCTTTTAAAGAAGTTGTGTTTTCTTTATGAATGTAAAACACCAAAGGAGGGATTTAATGACGGACAAACAATCGATTACATAACCTCCGGTTATCGACATGCGTGGCGAGACCAGATATATGCTCAAACCTGATTGGCTGTATGCTGCAAAAGTAAATGGTGATTTGACAGATTGATGTAAAACTTGCAGGAGGGATGGGAGTGTGATTTGGAAGAGAAGCGCTTAGATTTTGGGGGGAAAAAAGGCTTTTATTATCTGGGAATTATAATCCGCTTTCTTCTGCATTGTCAGCTGCGCTGTTCCACGGATATTGGCGGAGGGGTAGAACCTGGAGCAGGAAAGAACCAATGTAGTACTACTTGCAGTATTATCTCTATCCGGGAGATGCGATGTGATTAATGGCATCAAAGGAACCGCAACGTATCATTTAATATAAAAGAACAATTAGTGGAGTAACACACTGCGGTGTGATGAATGAATGAAAGTGCCGCCTGTATTGTGCATTCGTGTGTAAACGCATCTTAAAGGATATGAATTGTGATATCAGCTCATCGTTCCAGACAGCAGGGAACACTCCCACTCCTCTCTTGCCTGATTTCAGGGACCATCTGATCTGCATGGAGCTGTGGCCGTCGGACAAGCACCGCCTCGCCTACACCACCTCGCTGCTGCTCTTCCAGTACTGCCTGCCGCTGCTGCTGGTGCTCCTCTGCTACCTCCGGATCTTCCTGCGCCTGAAACGACGCAGGTCAAACAGCCGCCGCCTCGCCATCGCCACCTTTAGCCGATCTACTTGTGATATCAAGACGGCATCGATTTGGGTCTCAAAGCGGGTCTCAAATCGCGTGTGCAAACATTTCATTCGTTCATTTTCCAACCGCTTTGTCCATTATCGGGCCGCGGGCCAAGCTGGAGCCTATCTCAGCAGTCAATGGGCGAGAGGCGGGGCACACCCTGGACAAGCTGCCAGTTAGTGTAACCAATCCACCTAAACTGCACGTTTTTGGTGGTGGGAGGAACCCGGAGAGAGAGAGAGAGAACCCACACGGACACGGGGAGAACATGCAAACTTCTCACAGAAAGGCCACAAGTCGGATTAGAACCCACAACCTCCCTGTGTGAGGCAACAGCGCTTACCACTGCGCCACAGGGCCGCCCGTTTGCAAACAGGTTTCTGCTTCCAGTCAGGAATGATCGCATTTTAAGGTGCACAACTTTTGCGCCGTGAAAGATGAATTAAACCTTTTACACAAAATTAGACAGAAGTTCCGGAGGGTGTGATGAAATGTTGAGGGTCATCTGCATGAGATACTGACCACAAATGGGCCACAAATGAAAAACTAATCTTTTGCTTTGTGCAATCTGAGACATGAGCTATTATTCATGCATTGGGCTCATTGACTTTTCTTTTGCAGCAGTCTATTTATACATCCAACGCCTGTGCCGGAGATCTGGTGTGATATTTCAGAGAACTGCCTGACAATGGGCGTCATACTGTTTCGTGCAGGGACATGTTGGAGCGCAGCAGGAGGACTCGTGGAGCCCAGAGGATCAATGTGATGCTGTTGGCTATCGTCATAGCATTCGCCCTGTGCTGGCTGCCGCTGAATGTCTTCAACACCCTTTTCGACTGGCACCACCAGGCCCTGCCCGACTGCCAGCACGATGCCATCTTCTCCGCGTGCCACCTGACGGCGATGGCCTCCACCTGCATCAACCCCGTGGTGTACGGCTTCCTCAACAGCAACTTCCAGAGGGAGCTGAGGGCGACCCTGCAGCGGTGTCAGTGCGGCAGCCGGGCTGCAGAAAGCTACGAGAGCTTCCCTCTCTCCACCGTGGGCAGCGAGGGCACGACGAAGGCCACCTCCCTCAACAGGATGGGATCGGTGAACGTTCACTCGCCGCGGACCGAGATGAGCTCAGCAATACTGTTGAAAAGAATACCGGCAAACACCTGATCGAGTGTCTGGAACCGCGTGAGAGCTCTCGGAAGTAAAAATACACTTCCCTTCCTGAACTGTCCTGCCAGAGTGAAGCAGCTCATTTCACCGGAGTCGAGCGGCGGGGAAGGATGAGGGTGAAGGTCAACTGAGGTTGCCTGAGATCTGGAACATGGCATGGAAAATGACACAAGGGGGGAACGCTAAAGTGTTTCGCGATGAGTTCATTGTGGATAGATGTGAAAGACTTACTGTCAAACTTCATTGTGTGTTTTTTTTTTTTATTATCTCAGCACCAGCTAGTACCATTAGCTCAGCACCAGCTACCGTTATGCTGATTTGGGTTTAAGAGTCTTGAATGCTATGACTGAAAATCAATAATACAGATAGCGCAGGTTAAATTCATTCGTTTTTGTCTCTCTTATTACAGCTGATTTTTGCATTTAAGCTAAGCTGCAGCAAACCAGAGAACTGGTTGAAAACATGTCATGATTGTAAAAGGGTCATAAATGCACTTGATAAGGACATACATGATGTCCGGCTAAAAGCTTGTGTTTAAAGCCCATTCTGTTGAAAAAATATAATAAAATAACAATTGTCAGCAACAATGATATGAATTCCCTCCATTTGTGATGGCACTTTTTGTTTAAAAGTCATGAAGAATTAAGAGAACTGGCTCTTCATTTGAGCAAAACCCCCGTTGACCGACAACTTGGCCGACTTTTTATGTGGTTGAAAAAATATTTGTATGAGTATAGTCCATTTATACTGTACTTATGTACGTACTCACTCACAACTCTGCAGCCAGTGCATTCTGCTCGTCGTAACAGCGATTCCTTGTCGCTCAACGCATACTTTTAAATTTCGGAAATCCCTTCGTAATGTCGAGTACTGTTAAGTAAGGACAAGCTGTATAAGCATAGTAATAATACTTATTATAGGGTGCAAGTTAGCCAGATATACAAATGTAAATTCCTTCATTTTAGTTTTTTTGAAAATTGGCAAATGTCGGCGTAAGAAAACACCAAAGGATAAACATGAACCTAAAAAAGGTATTGTCAACAACTTGTTGATGTGTGTGTGTGTGTGTGTGTTTCACGCGTAACGTTGTACATTGTAAATGCTATTAAAATGAACTGTTGATTAGCACGCCTTAGCAAGCATCTTAGGTGAAATTAAAAAAGGCTGCTTAACGAGTGTACAATATAACTGGTTTGTGATGAACGCTTTCATTACAGACAGTGAACATGAATATACCAAGAACATTTATAAACCTGTTTTTTTTTCCTATTTCAAATGACTGAACAATAAATATATAAACATCTGACACTCTGCGTTACTTTTTTGAACCAGATGTAGTAACGGTCCAAATACTCAGAAACTATTGAAGCGTAGAAGATTGAACAGAGATCAAAGAGTCGCAGGTAAAAACCTTCCAAAATGTGATCCCTGTGTCTTTACCAAAGACGCAGGGATTAAATTACATTTTATTTGAATTAGACATCATCTCTAAAAGCAGATTCCGAGTCTTTAAACATGCTCACAGTTGTTTCCCTTTACTTCCCAGATTCAACAGTATAAATATAAATCAAATGCAAATGTCTTTTTCTAGTTAGTAGAATAATGATTTATTTTCCATCTTACTTTTAATTTTGATTCTGTTAGTCCTACATAACATTTGGATGGGTTTCTTTACTGACTTGTGAACATGTGAGTCTTCAGACGATAACTCCATCTCATTTTAACATCTAATCAGCTTTCAGTATGAATATGAATGCCCCAGGTTTCACTCCTGAGTGGCTCCAGGCTTCTGGCTGCACGCTGACTTCCTGCCTGCTCATCACACGCTGATTAAATTACCCATTGCTCTAATGAATGCACCTGCAGCGGTGCAGATGTAGGTACTGCAGCGAGTCTATGGCAATGAATATGCAAGTGTAGGATAAAAATATTTCAAGCTTTAGAAGAAATGTGAAAAACAGTTTCACTGTGATGCTCCAGAAAAAAAAACACTTGAACGGACTTTCCATGAGCATAAAGTCAGTCGATAATGAATGAACCTTCATGTTTGGGTCAGCTGCTTCTTTTTTTTTTAGGTGATTCAACATCTCAAACTCCAGCCATCACCGCTGTTGCCATGACACCAGGGATCCATGAGGCCACTGGGAGCTGCTGCTCTCCTGAAGTCTTCTGTCAATGCATTCTAAAAAGTTCCCATCAGCGGTATACACTCGAGCTTTCTGGAGTACCGGAGTCAGATGTTCATTTTTGAAATGCTTCTCGGGAGTCGTAATGAACCCTCGTGGCTCCCTGATGGCAGAACGAGCATCCACGGCTAAAAATACATTCTAGGCTTCGAATTGTGTCACAAATACATAATCTAAAGACTTAAAAAAGTGTCTGTAGTTCAGCCTTTGGTGATAACATAATGAGCAGGTAGTGTGACGCTGAACACAGCTCGGTTGGTGGAATCACGAGACACGTTTAAGCTGAGAGACAAAACGCTTCATTCAAAGTCAAAGTGCTGCTGCCTGAAAGGAGAAAGCAAGATAACACAAAAACAGGATGCACTACCTCACCCCCTCCCTCGTTTCCTTGGTTACCTGTGGAGAAACACACACACACACACAAACACACGCCAACACTGGTTCACATATCCCTATGTTTAAAAAAAATCTAAGCCGAAAAGTCTAAACTTTACAGATTATGATCATGTGGATCATGTCTGACTCCTTTTTACTTGTTACGTGGCGCAAAGCATGAAGTAAGGAACAGTCGTGTGATTGGTCTAATGGATGGATGCTGATCAGGGTCTTATTAATAGCTGATGGGATGCAGGTAATGAAAATCTATTAATTACTTATTGATGGCATCACCTCGCAGCAGAAACTAGCTGTATGTCGGCGCTGTCTGTCATATTTACTCACAATGCACAGCTGCTTAAATTCATTAACCATTGACTATCTGAACACTCCAGGTTCGTACAGTGGAACAGTCCCAGAATGAGCAAAAACAAAAAACCTCTGTCGGAAAAAGGCCTCAATTTGTTTTAGCATTGGGTGAAGGTAACGCCACTGGATTATCAAATAGCCAAGAGTAAAACCTTCAATCTGGAATCCAGATTATTACACAAGAGAAATGTGAGAATCAACATCTGACTGATAAGGGGAAACAATACAGTACTGCAGTGTTTGCTTGTACTTTTGGCCTCCATTAGTGCCAACAGTGTCCCAAATGCTCCGTTCATGCGTTATCATTCAATTCTTTGTGTTTAAATCCCGGTGCAAACAATTACGCTTTTTAATAATGTTTGAGGAGGCGTTTATTCCACCATCGAGTCAGTGAAAGGACACGAACAATGAATGTGCAAGCAGGAGAAATTGATGTATCTTAAGGTCGCAAGATAAAAATGTATGTTTTTACATTTAGATCTGATTTTTTTCTGTTACATAAAGTGACTCGATGTCCTCAGAATAATGCAGCCGGTGTTCCTCGCCGCACTTTAAACCCTCTTTGAGCTGATTCACTCCCAGAAAACGCTTGTCCTTCACGTCGTCCGCGACTGCTACTTGAGATTAACTGTCCCTCAGCAGGATGAAAACCTTTGGTTTCCACAGCAGCACTCGTTCGTCTAAGGATGCTGTCGCCGTCTCCTGCACCTCCAGAGCTGCTGGATTTCAGGGGCACATCTCAGGTGGAAAGACAAGAGAGTGTCGTCCCAGGATCAAATAGGAAACACTGTTAAACAACGTGGGACTGACTAAATGGCTTCCTCAGCGCCGTCTCCACGCCTGATGATTTCTTTATGACACATTTTCACCTGCAGGCAACCTCTGGAGTTTTTTTTTAAATCTGATAACTCATCCATAATTCATGGAGCCATAGTTTGAATTAAACTAACTGTGAGGGAATGTGGCAACGTAATGTTTTATCAGGAAGACAATAATTTGGAAACGATACAAATCAATACTGTGATCCATCCATGGAATAAAAGCTGTACTGGTATTATTATCACTACCAGTAGTATTAATAGATCGAATGGACCAAGCAGAAAAGAGCTGCAGCCTGATAGGAGGCTTAAACAGCCACTCAGCATCACCTGTATCCGGGGCCGGAAAATGCAAACTGATTTCAGCACTGCTGAACATAATAATATGTTATATGCAATATAATCACAATAGATATATAACTTGTGTGGATAAAGTTTAAAAGCTTATGAGGCTCAGAGGGTTCCTGGGTCAAAAGAGTTTGTCTGTTCGCTTCCAAATTGGCATAACTAGAACCAGCACACGTTTTGCTATGTTGTCATGTCAACACGGAGTGAGAGCAATTTAAAGAGAAGATTCTTGAGCCCCACCGAGCACATCTTTAAATGAAGTTCCTTGTTTCATCCTCTCCTTCCCATTCTGGAGCTCAGACATATTTCATGTTGGACCACATCAGGCTGAATTTCACACCAGCAATAAAAAGGATTTGCTCCACCTGTTTCTTTACCTTTCACAGGTAATTTAACAGGCGAGGCATGATTGGTTCAGTTGAAGCGGACACTGACATCTGCTTGTGAACAAACGTACTGCAGATAATATTATTCTCATCAAAGAGGGATGCTCGTCTGTAGATTTATATCTTCATGAATGCAGTATTTAATGTTGGGCCTGTGAATTTATCCCCTATTTAACCCCATATTATATAGAGCTGACAAAAAACAAGACAACGGGAGCAGCAGTCATTAACTTATTTATTATACTGAATTTACCAAAAGTAAAAGCAAACACTCGAATAAACATTATTGTACATTTTTAGTCTGTTATTCCGGGTTTTGTTTTTTTGTTTTGCGATGGATGGTTTCAACAAGCTTTCCACGGATGATGTCTTTCCTTTCTTAAAAACAACCAGAAAGACGACGTTGGACGCTCCGGAGTAAGGCGGACACGGGCGTGGACAAAAAAAATAAAAGACTTTGATCAAGGCGAGCAGCACATCTGCCACGATTGAAACAATGGCCGTAACCACGGTGACGTCTATCATCGACGAATGTCAGCCTGGAGTGTCACGACGCTTGCAGGAAGAAAACCCGACAGCGAGCCCGTTACAAACTCTCGTTCCTTCCGTCGACTTTACGATGACCTCAATCAGACCCACGACTGAAAAAACGACCATATTTCTCCCGTCAGTGCTTCTCGACTGCTGGAAAGCCAAAGTTGGATGATTTAAATAAAATAAAGCATTTTTCGACCGTTTTAATCAGCCGACTTGTTTACGAATAAACGTCAGAACATTTAAACATGTAGAAAGCTGTTTTCTGCTCGTTGACACCAGAGCTGCTTCTAAAGTACTTCAGGGGTGGAGAAAAAAAAAAAGTATACAAAATGGACATTACATAAAAAATCTTCTTTCTGGAATGGAAACTTCAAAAGTAACAAAAAAAAAAAAACATTCAGGGCTTATTGATGATTTTCTACACCTTGCAGGGCTTTTTTAGGGCAAAACCTCAGGGTGGGCCGACTGCAGGAGAGCCCAGAGAGCTAATCGCTGCCCTCCCAGACGCCCTGACGGCCCTCTGTGCGCGAGCGTTTGGAGGGGTGGGGGGGTCACCCTACAGCAGAAGGGGAGAATGAAAGGAGGAGGTAAGGAGGAAAATGAGCTCACATAAACGTGAGTTTCTCCAGGGGGAGGGGTAAAACAGGTGCAGGAGTCTCCAACAGTATGATGAGAGGGGGGGGGGGGGGTGGGCATTTGAGGGCAGTTCTGGGGGCCGACGGCCCCCCGACTAGAAGGTCTTCCTGTGAATGGCACGCGCTCTGTCTTCTTCATATTCCCGCTTCGACACCCACATCTTTTTAAAGGTGTCCAATGAAGCCAAGATGGAGCCGCTGCAGGGAGGACAGAGACAGAAATGATCACACATCAGACGAGAAGTTCGAAATGATCAGACCCTCAGATGTGTTTGGGCCACTCGGGGATATTAATGCCAGAACCGAACCAGGACACTCACCCAATCCATGTGGAGTAGAGCCTCTCCTGGGGAGCAGAAATCTGGACGGGAGCAAAAGAAACCGCGGGTCACAAAAACCTCGATCAAAGAGAGAAACTGCTAAAAACACGTCACAGGTCAGTCAGAAGAACCTGAGCCCCCCCCCCCACCTTGATCTTCACGTCTTTGGGCGCCAGCTTCTTGACTTCAGTCAGTAGTCGTTCCCCGAATCCTGGAAGAGAAGAGCGGCGAATGAGCCGCAGGCGGGGAACCAAAGCGCCGTCGCCATCGACTTAGCATTAGCATCTCGATTGCGTAAACTCTGAGTCTGAGGTGAACGGCGTCCCGTATGCTACCAACATTTAGCACCGATTGCTTTAAGGTGAATCAATCGTGGTCCGGATGGAAGCAGCTGCTCCGCCCAGCGAGCGCCGACCACTGCGCCATCACGGGACACCAACCTTTGATGAGTGTCGATCCTCCACATAAGACTATGGTGGAGAACAGCGTGCGTCGGAGGTCCATGTCAGACTTCTGGATGGCGTACGCCAGGACCTCGTGGATCCCCGAGCTTTCTTCTCCAATCAGGTCGGGCCTGAAGAGCAGCTCTGGAGCGCGGAATCGTGCCGGACCGATCTGGAAAGGGGCGGGTCAGGGGTCAGGAAAAGAATGTGTGCAATCGTTCCAGAACGCTTCCAGAGCTGCGCGACGGACTCACATTTAACGTGCTTCCGTCGGGGAGGACGTACTGAGCCTTCTCCGTTTCTAAAGTCTCGTCCTTTTGCGGGTTGAGCGATAGATAGCACGCCCTCTGCAAAAGTCAAGACGCATTCGATGAGACGAGGTAGCTCCTCCCCCCACGCTCCCAATCCGTTACCGGCCCCTCCCGCTCTTACCTCTTTGACGGTGCGAACGACCTCAAACTCCGCCGACGTGTTGAAGTTGTAGCCCTCTTTGCGCAGCAGCAGACGGAGGTACCGCGAAACGTCCCGCCCGGCGATGTCCACGCGCATGATGGAGTGCGGGATGGCGAAGCCCTCGTAGATGGGCACGACGTGAGTGACGCCGTCCCCCGAATCGAGCACGACGCCGGTGGTGCGCCCCGTGGCATACCTTGCGTGCGAACAGAGGCACAGGTAAGTAAAGCTTGGCGTGAACAGCCAATCAGGCGAGCGTAAAAGGCGTTCGCCTACAAGCTGAGGACGGCCTGCATGGAGATGAAGAGCGCCGGAACGTTGAAGGTCTCAAAGAAGACCTCCGCCGCCTTCTCCCTGTTCTTGCTGGGGTTGAGAGGAGCTTCGGTGAGCAGCACAGGATGCTTGAAACGCAGACGCGTGGAGAACAAGATCACCAACCTGCCCGTCGTCATCATCATCATCATCATCATCGTGCAGGGAGAGAGGCGCGCTCACCTCCTCGGAGAAGGTCTGCAGTTGCTCTTTGGAATAAACGTACTGCCAGATCCTCTCCATGTCGTTCCAGTCGTTCACTATGCCGTGCTCCATCGGGTAGCGGACCGACAACAAGCCTCTGTGCTCCTGAGACCAGAAGGATGCAAATCAAATTTGCGATTGATGCCGAAGCAATGATTAAGAAACCCTAAATATAATGTGTGTGTGTGTGTGTGTGTGTGTGTCACCTCTGCCTTGGGTCCAATGAAGAGGTCTCCCTCCAGAGCTCCTGCCATCACACGCACATGTTTGGGACGCCCAACGCTATAATCGCAAACGGAAGTGTGAGAGGAACGAAAATGTTTTCTGCAAGCGCAACCCTAAAAGTCACGCGAGTGCGGTGAGACGGGGTCGAGTCTCGCTTACTAGTTTGGGAAGCAGTACTTTGGGATCTGGTCGCCTGCGAAACCCGCTTTGATAACCCCCGATCCCTGAAGAAGACATTCAACATCACAGAGTTTGTTTGGGCTGCAGCAGTCATGAGACGGCGCCTGAGGTCAGCGTGAATCACCCGCAAAGACACGAGCAGCTCCACCGAACCCGATCACTTCGATCTCTACTACTACTTTGTGCTCGGGCATCAAACCGGTACTTTGGGTGGACCGGTGGAGTCAGTGGCAGCCCCTTAACTCTGGCGTCATCTTTTGCCTCCAGCTCAGATCATCAACATTAATCTCCAGTAAATTCCTGTTTCTTCTGAGGTTTTCCTGGTCCAATTTGTAATTTCTGTGTGTACAGTATTTACAATTACCCCCCCCCCCCCTGCATACTTTCATGCATTGTCCATATTATTTCTAAATATACTTGTGAAACTCATTCGTTACTTGTTCTTACCATTTTTGTTTTGATCTGTTCGACTGAGTTAATTTGTTTGAAAATCTGTGTGATTTTTAATCTTGCTAAACAAATAATCGAACCTGACTTTTAGATGAGCGATGCAACACGACACTAAAGCACTAAATACCCAATTCTGTGGCCTGATCAACAATTAGCATGTCTGTAATGCCAGTGCAACCCTTTTTAATTACACTTTATTCACTAAAATATGTTGACCAACTACTGACGTGTGGCTGCAGTTTCTAATGAAAATACCTTATACCGTATCAAATAATTGACTATTATAAAATCAGACTTCGCTTCTCTCTATGCTTTGAACCCTATATTATTATGTTTCATAGCAAAATACACGAAATAAAGACGTCAAAATAGACAAAAGCAGCAGCTATGCTAACCCTATTGTAACTACATGGGCTATAACCAGTGTGTCTACATCCTGCTCAAAGCGAAGACGCTGTTTATGCAACATATTGCGATGCTAATAGTTTGTATGCTGCTATATTAATATAACTTTAATTGCCAGTTCAACGCGATATGCTAGCTGTAATCTATAATGACAGATTTGGATCTTAGCTAACCGGTTAGTGCTTTAAGCTAGCAAAAAGCTTGATTTGGGGAGGATAAATCAAGGTGCTCCGACCGCACCAGTAACTTAAGCAACGTCCGTAGCGTGTCAGGTAAATCAAAGGTGTTGCCTATTTCACATTTAAGGACTGTGGTCGACGCCCAGCGCGTTAGCCACAACACAATAGCTAACCAAGCTAACGGCTAGCAAACACTCTCAGCTAGCGGCCTCGGGTTGGGTGTGGATGAAATGACATCATCATCATACTCACATTATCGATCACAACCGGTTGGTTAGCCAAGATGTCATAGGATTCCATGACGGACTTTGGTCAAATATGTTTCTATCGATCCGTGCGTGTATTCGCTTAGTGTTTTAAGCATGTAAAAGAACTGCCTGTCACGGTGCGCTGTGCCGTCTCGCCGCTGCCGCTCCTCTGCTGCTGCTGCCGACAGCTGGAACCGCCTCTCCGCCACAACAACATCAACGCGGCATTCATTTGACTGACAGGAACATTGACCAATCATATTTAGCAAAACTCAGACTGACAGGAAAGTGAACCAATCATAGTTTCGACGGAAAGCCACGCGTGTCCAGCCTGTCAACGAGCAAGATAAGCGCTCTTGTCAAACCAGTGTAAAACAAAAGCGTATTTTAATAGAGAAGGACCAATTTATTTTTACAGTTTCTTTTTAATGGTCGATGACTTTTTTCCAAGTAGCCATTTTTATTTTTTATTTCAGTTTTCGGCATAAATTAAAAATACAATAATATAAAAATATAATTAAAATTAAAATACAATAATATGATATGTCGCTTCTGATATGACGAAATGTTTTAAACTCGAAAGACATATTTTAAACTTTCCCGCAACTTTGAACGCAACACTGTCCGTCACAAAGCGCCGACCAATCAGAAAGCTTCCGTCCTCGCGTCTCTTCCTGGTAATGAAGAGTCACCGATCAGCAAAAAATACAGCGTAGAAGTACGATTAAATAGCGAAATTATTTCAAATTTGGATATATTCTTGATTTTTTCCTGGTACGTGGTGTCGTTATTTCGTTATCGGGTCACGGTTTATCTACTGACAGACGAAAGGGACACCTGTATTATCGGTTAACCTGGATCACTTGTCGTTCTCAGGCATAAATATAAAGTAACATTTTTCCTGTTAGCGTTAGCATGTACGTCGGGCCAGAACAGGCTAATTTAGGGTTACAATCAGCAAATACATAAAACTTAATAGACAGGAATAAAAGTATTACTGCTACTGCTATTGAGTCAGAAGGTGACACATACTACCAGGTCCTCTTTCGGTTCCTGCCTCCCCTTTAGCAGTAATGGCTGTCCAGGATTCAAGACACACAGTTTAGAAATAAAATAGAATAGCTGACCCTCACATTGCTACCGGTTAGCCTTGGTGCTAACTGGGTCTGGTGAAGTAGTTCTTGTACAGAACCCTCACAATCAATTTTTTTTTACACGTGAAGAGCTGTCTACAGAGCGTGTACTTGTACGTACTTTGTGTAGTCTGGTGTTGATGTCATCTTCGAGCGTTTACTTTAGCTTATTTTTGTTTCATGTTACTGTAAGAATAGTTAAGTCCCCGTTTCAGTCGTGGTTGTAACGAACTGTTCTTGTAAAGCTGTCTCTATAACAGTGTTTTATCACGTAATCAAATGTTTTACATGCAAAAAGCTCGAATATGACATAATTTAGGTGGCGTTCTGAGTGTCATCTGCCTCAACCTGGAAGAAAAGCTTTTCTTTGTCGGGATAAGACGAACGTTGTGCCGCCGCTCCTGCGGTCCTCCTAAATGAGACTGAAATGTTATTCGTGTGTGTATGTGTGTGTGTGTGATTGACTCTTCGACGTCCCCTTATGCTCATTCCGAGTCTCTGCTGCAGGCTTCATGTTAGCGTCTGGGAGAGCAGAACCCGTTCAGAGCCATGGCCTTCACTGAGGAGCAGCCTGAGAAGTAAGAACACCTTTCAGGACTTACCTGTGTGTGACGTGTTTTGGTCAGTCAGACGCTTTGCAACGTGACGCTGCTTCCGTCTTCTCTCCAGGCACTGCTGGGTGTGCTTTGCCACGGAGCGAGACGACCGCAGTGCCGAGTGGGTGAGTCCCTGCAGATGTAAAGGCTGCACCAAATGGATCCACCAGTCCTGCCTGCAGCGCTGGCTGGATGAGAAGCTGAAGGGGAACATTGGAGGCACCGTGAGCTGTCCGCAGTGCGGCACTGAATACCACATCACCTTCCCCAAGATGGGTAAATTAATGCTAACAAGCGGGAAGCGACATTTTTAATGCAGTCCTCCTTCAGTGGTCCGGGTTAGCAGGAGCCTCAGCGATACTAGCAACTTCTCCATGTGTCTTCGTCTCCTCCTCAGGCCCGCTGGTGTATTTCCTCCAGCAGATAGACCAAGCCTTGTCTCGGGCCAGTCCCTTTGCTTCAGTCGGGGTGGTGATCGGGACCGTCTACTGGTCGGCCGTCACGTACGGAGCCGTGACTGTCATGCAGGTCGCCAGACACAGCTCAACAACGGAGAGTGTGACCCCCCCCCCCCCCCCCAGCGTTCACCTCCGCATGTGTTCTTCTGCAGGTCGTGGGCCATAAGAAGGGTCTCAGCGTGATGGAGCGAGCGGACCCTCTGTTCCTTCTGATGGGTCTCCCCACCATTCCTGTGGCGCTGGTCCTGGGGAAGATGATCCGATGGGAGGACTGCATAGTGAGACTGTGGCAGAAATATTCCTACAGGCAGAAACTGCTACCAGGTAGTGACTCGCGGCGGTGCTAACGGCTAATCTGGAAAAAAAAAAAGTAAATGAATAAATAGCACGGCAGCCATAATCCTTTGTTTTCGCCGATGAAGAGAAACGAGACAGAAACGAAGATTGAGCAGGTGATTGTGTTTACATCACAATTACGTGACTATTTTCTGACACAGTTGTGGAAATGCTGAAAAAAATACACTCAATGGTGAAAAAAGAAGGTTCAAGAAACCACCAAACACAAAAAAAACCCCGCTGACCCCATCTGTCCACCCGGTGTCATGAATTAATGTAGTCCTGGTTACCACCGTACAAACAAAGAACAAGGCCTCCTCGGCGATGAGGAGGAGGATGAAGTGATTCAATGATGTTTGAAGGTGGAGCATGAGAATAAACAAGTCTCCGTAGTCTAGTAATAATAAGTAGATCGAAACGTGACGATAATGATCACATGTTGCTGGCAATGGTTGGTATGATGTCATAACTTCTTTAGAACAGCGAGTGGTTGATATGCGCGTGTGTGTGTGTGTGTGTCCCCAGGTCGCAATCATCATCTGCCCCGGATCCCGATGGACGGCACTGTTCCGGGAGACCACCGCTCTGTGTCCAGGACTCTGTGTGGAGCTCTCGTCTTTCCCTCCGTCGCCAATGTTGTGGGACGGCTGCTGTTTGGACTCGTGTCGTCCAACCTGCAGCGCACCGCGCTGGTGAGGCGGCGCTCATGTCCCGTTAGTCGCTTATCCGATGCCTGGGACGATTCTGTTTTCCGACGTTTTAACGCTGACCCCATCCTCTGATCTCTCTCTCTCTCTTTCTCTCCGCAGGGTGGTATTGCTTTTGTGTTGATGAAGGGAGCCCTGAAGATCTATTTCAGGCAGCAGCAGTACATCATCCAGGCCAACAGACACATCCTCAACTACCCGGAGAGAAGCCCAGACGGGCAGGGTGAAAGCGGAGAGGACGACACAGAGGACAGCGGCGACGAATAGTTCGATTACAGCGGCGTGGGGAGAGAGAAGAATGGATTGTACCAGAGGACAATGATCTTTTAAACTCAGGTGAACCGAGCGTTTTGGATAGCAGATGTAGTTGGCATGATAAACCTGCAGAATATCAATAACCTGAACAGGATGGAGTTTTCAGCCTGCGATACTTCAACTACAGCCGAGCTGCCGTTGAGTGTGTGCGAAAAAAACTGCCGATACGTCTTCACTTGCTTCCATCGCACACGGTGGCGGCGGGAGAACTGCAAGGACTGACTTCACATTCGCGGTTCCATCCTGCCTGTGTTTTCATGAATGGGTTCGACCTCCCTGACTCGCTGCACGATTCCCCGCGTGCATCCAGTGCGGCGGGCATTCTGATTGACCCGGTATTGTGGAATTTAATTGGCCCAACAAAGACGGGACTTTTGGAGTTACTTGTACTCGCCTGTCATTCTGTCTTATGATGAAACATTGATTCTAAATATTAACATATTCCCGTCATGTCGTATTAGAAGCACTTTACACAGTCAAGGTCGTGCCGTCTGCCAAAACACTGAACTGTAATATTCGGGTCAAATGCTACAAGCGAGCAAACCAGCCGGCTGAGTTAAACAGTTGACTGAGTGCAATGTGAAATCCTCCCCGCAGGTCCCAGAACTAGCCAGAGTCGAATACCAGCTTGTTGTTTGGCTGCGTGCAGTAATTTGTTTTTTTGGGTTTTTTAATGGCACAGCTTAAAGCAAACAAAGTTTGAGATGCAATTGTTGATTTGAAGCCTTTAATGCAAAAACAAAAAAACATGCATTTAAACGTGGTGGAGATAAAAAAAAATATCAAAAGTGTTTCAGGTCATCTTACCTGTCACATTATTTCATTTCATTTGTTATTAAATAAAACTGTTTCTAAAATAATTGGGGTATTCTTGTATGACAATAACAACCACACACACCCTTGTCGATCTAATCTTCTCTTTAAAAAATAAAGATACCGTACTCAGATTAGGGTGCATCTAGGATTGCGTCTTCTATTTGTGATCTAACCAAACAGACATAGTATAATTAAAAGTAACCTAAGGTGTTTGTATTAGTATTTTTATTGTAGTTGGTGGTACTAGTACAGTACTTTATTATTAGTATTCATTGTTGTGGTGGTTCCGCCCACTCTGCATAATGATTGGCTGCTGCGTTCTGATCCGAGTAGCTGATTGGCTAGTTCCCCTTCCTGTGTGTTTTCGACGGAGTTGAAGAGTGAAGGAAGGAGACAAGCAGGGGGATGCGTTTTTAATGGCTAAATCTGATTAACGGACGACAATTCAACCGACCGCACCATGAAGCGAGTCACACTGTTCGTTAACGGAACCTCCACCAACGGGAAGGTAATTTACGGACAGACGAAACGGGGGGAAATGTCGCTTCGCGTTCTGTATCCGTGCTAAACAACAGTGGCTAGTTTATCTTAGCTCACGTTAGCTAATGCTACAAGCTAATGCTAGGCGCGTTGTTTTGGCGGACGGTGCTTGCTCGGTGTGCGTTACCTGCCGGTGCTATCGTACAGGTGGTGGCCGTGTATGGATCCATGGAGGATTTACTGTCTGCGGCCGCTTCCAAACTGGGAATAAGAGCCTCTAGCGTCTATAATGGGAACGGCGGCCTCATAGACGACATAGCCCTAATCAGGTCTGAAACCAGTTTGTCTCCACCGCCATTACTGGTACAAAATGTCCAGTTTTAATGTCTGTCTGTTCCCGTAGAGATGACGACGTGCTGTACATATCAGAGGAGGACTCGCTTGAGGGTGAGTTTGTGAGGAAAGAGAATATTCCGTCCCCAAAATGGGCTCTAGAAATGAATCTCTGTCCCCTGTGCAGATCCTCTGGAAGACGTCGGCGGCTCTGAGAAGGGCCAGACTCACACCGATTGGCTGACGCTTAACGTCGGCGGACGCCGCTTCACCACGACGAGGTGAATGCGACCCTCGCCGCCGTCGAGACGCCGTCCGTCAGTCTCGCAGGTTCCTCTAAAGTGTTTCGTTTCTTTATTTCTTCAGGAGCACGCTGGTCAGTAAACAGCCGGAGAGCATGCTGGCTCACATGTTCAGAGAGAAAGGTGAAGCCCCGCCCCCAGCTTGACCTCGCCATGCTCTCGCTTTTTCATGACGCTCGCCGCTGACGTTGCCTCTGCTCTCTCAGATGTTTGGGGGAACAAGCGGGACGCCCGGGGGGCGTACCTGATAGACCGCAGTCCGGACTACTTTGAGCCGATCCTGAATTACCTGAGACACGGCCGGCTCGTCGTCAACGAGGGCATCAACCCGCTGGGTAGGGCGGGCGTTCCGGCGCCGGTGCAGAACGGCTGTTTAGATCGACACGTCTGCTTCATCTTCACGTGTTCCTGTGCAAGGCGTGCTGGAGGAGGCTCGCTTCTTTGGGATTGAAGAGCTCGCCGAGCAGCTGGAGGCCCTGGTAAAGGTGAGAGAGCTTTCCGGGGGTCCGGAGACGGATCTGGTCGCCGGTTCCCCCTCTGGAGGTTCCGGAGTCTCGCGGTTCTGTCTTCAGCAGAAGATTAGAGGTCTGGGGCTGAAACCGGCTCAAGATGGTCTCTGACTTCTTAAATGGGGTCTAAAAAGCCCAGCCTGCTCGGCTTCGGAGCTGGGCGTGGCCAATCCATCGGCCAATCAGACGATGTCTCATAATCTGGGCGTAAAACAATCCAGCCTGCGAATGAGCTGTGTGATGATGTCGCGTGCCTTGCTCAAAGGTTGGAGTGTTGAACTCCTAGGGAAACAAGCGTCGCCTTGGCGACAGATGTGGTGTAATCTAATGTTATTGCTAATGCTAGCCAACCAAACACACACACACACACATCCTGCTGTGCTAAATAAACGTTTCTCTGTTTGAAGTCCTCTCAGCCCCCCGATGACCACTCCCCTCTGACCCGCAAGGAGTTCATCAGGTTCCTATTGGCTACGACGACCAAGTCAGAGCTGCGGTGTCAGGTACGCCCCCCCCCACCCCTCCACACACACACACACACACACCTCTCATAAACGTGCTCGTGTTTTATTCCCAAAGGGTCTGAACTTTAACGGGGCAGATCTTTCGCGCCTGGATCTGCGCTACATCAACTTCAAGATGGCCAACCTGCGAGGCGCCAACCTGAGCCACGCCAACCTGAGTGGGGCCAACCTGGATAGAGCCGACCTGTCCGTGGCGTGTCTCGATGTGAGTCGCTGCGTCCGCGCTGGAAACGATTCAAAAGGGTTTTTATTGTCACTTGAGTGAGTGGGCGTGTCCATGTCAGGCCGCCAACCTGCAGGGCGTGAAGATGCTGTGCACCAACGCCGAGGGAGCGTCACTCAGAGGATGCAACTTCGAAGATCCGGCTGGGATCAAAGCCAACCTGGAGGGTGAAGCAGCCAATCGCATGCCTCCTTCAGGCACACCTGAGCAAGTGAATTGTATGTTGAGCTCGTGTGTGTGTGTGTGTGTGTGTGTGTGTGTGCGTGCAGGGGCCAACCTGAAGGGCGTGGACATGGAGGGCAGTCAGATGACCGGGATCAATTTGAGGGTCGCGACACTGAAAAATGCCAAACTGAAGAATTGTAATCTGAGAGGAGCCACGCTGGCGGGCACAGACCTGGAGGTGAGGACGCACACATATACACGCACACACACACTTAAAGTCTGACTCCACGTTACATTCGGGCGTCGTGTGTTTTCTCTAGAACTGTGACTTATCGGGGTGCGACCTTCAGGAGGCGAACCTGAGGGGCTCCAACGTGAAGGGAGCCATCTTTGAGGAGATGCTGACGCCGCTGCACATGTCCCAGAGCGTGCGGTGAAACCGCAGCCTCCCCCCACCCAGCGTTCACTCCCACATAAGAAAAGTCAAGTTTTGGAGACTTAAAGTGAGATTTTTTCTTTGTCGGCATCCTGTGACCGGCTGCTAGTGAGCAAAGCGCTTGTACCACGTTTGGCTCTTTTTTTTTTCTAAAGAGTTGTTCTAACTGTATTATAATTTGTGTGTGGCATTGAACCAACTCCTTCCTTTTACATCTGACGGGTGTTTTCTTCATGTACCTCCAGATGTTTTGAAAACCCATTAAGCAGGGACCGTCTCTGTTTCTTGCATCGTTTGCTGTAGTTTTGGTTTTAGAAGATAACGTCGAACTTCTATTTTTGGCAGCCGTTGCATAATATACTGGTCTAAAACGTGAAGGTGCTGAACCGTCTTATCTGCTGAAGTATTTTATAATACTTAATAAATGTTTTTCTTCTAACTTTCTCCGGCCTCCTTTCTTACACATCCTTTGTCCTGATGAGGGTCTCTGATCGTTTTTTTTAATGGTGAAGGTTGCTCTTCCTGCTTGTCTCCGTTTTCTTCATCTGAATTTATACTTGCTCCACCTGTTTCTTGAATTAAAGGTGGGTGTTGTACGCTAGGGATCCGACAGAGGGCAGTGTTTCCCCAGTGTTAGTGGCCGGTGCCACTATTTTCCTGTAGTTTTAAATATACAGAAGGATACACTGGATTTATTGGCGAGTATTTTTTGAGAGCTGATTTCATTCACCGTTTTTAGGGGAAGCATTGACAAATATAGAATGATGACCTCCAGATCTGGATCCTGACCCGTCTAGCATCCTGTTTGTCCTCTGGAGATGTTGATCTGTCTCCAGGCAACCTCTGGATTATTTCTGCACACATGGCTTCTGGCTTTACGGTAAACGCATGAACGTGTAAACACACCTGTGGACCCGAGCCTTCTATGGGAAAACGATGGAGTTTTGTTCTCTGTGTTTACCGGGAGGCGGGGGGGGTCCAAAAACCCTCACAGACTGTTCACAACAGGGGTTCCCAAACTACGGCCCACGGGCCGGATCCGGCCCATTTCTACATTTGGCCTGGCCCCCTGAACAATACCAGAGACCCAAAATAAAATTTACTTATTTTCCTTTCCATACAACATGAGTAGCCCCCCTTTTATTTTTAATGATGGTCACATACGGCCAGAAAGTTAATGTTCCGATGTTCTGTAATATCAACTTATTACATAGTAATTACTTTGTAATAACAGGGCAAGTTTCCTCACCTCCACGGTGGCATGGTTGTCAGCATTGTTGAGGGGGGCAAAATGGCCCTGGTATCGAATCCCACTACGGGAATGAGATGGAGCAGGGGCAACAGGGTAGGTCCAGGGCACACCTGAGCGGAGTGGAGTGGACCAGTGGTCCAGTTCGCTCCGCCCAGGTAAGGGCTGACTCCCCAGCAGGCATTAATAACCGGCCAATCGCAGATTCCTCTGAAGTTCTAATGAATTCTGCTGATTCACGACTTTGAGAAAGCGCTTTGCTCTAATGGCACCCATGCTAAATGTCAAGACGTGGACTTTATTTTATGAATTTACCGCTCCATCCTTTATGTGGGCGGGTGTGGATGTGTGTGTGGGATGTGGGTTTCTTAGCTCAATGAAGAAATATTTCTCCAGGCAAAAATAAATCATCCCATGTGGAGCCCACATTCCTGAGTTTGTGGTTTCTGTCTCTAATGGGGGGGCTGCGTGCAGGATGATGCTTTCTGTTTACGCCTGCAAAACAGGAGTTTATTTTACATTAGTCTACTTATAGGTTTTTTGGAGGACTCATACATGGGAACAGCTGCAGAATAAAATCATGCACCATTTGTTGACTGTCCTGTAGATGCCTCTTCAACAACTCCAAAACAAGGACTCTACAAAAATGCATATGGTTGAGAACTAATAACCTAAACTGGCTAACTTTTCACCAAGCCAACAACGTATACCTGGCTGCACCCAGGGCAGGGGGGGGGGTAAAAATGGCATGTTTAATTTACAGGCGATCGTCACTTAACCACGAACTTGACGACTCAGAGTTCCGACAGGCTTTAATTCATTTTAAAAGTGTGTGTTTCGCACTGGCAGTGAAGTTCTGAGTGAGTACGTAGATATGTACAGCGTAAATGGCCTATTCTTGTGCAAGTATAGAAAGAAAACTAATTCACTCATTCATTAATTTTCATGTCCGCAGGTCTCCATTGTCACATTAACAATCTACTAATGTTGTTTATATTCAAATATCAGTCAAGGATCAGTACATTGACACGGAAATACTTTCACCTGCAATTAGTCAACGACCAACATAATTTGACCACAAATGTCAGTCACCTATTGTCATGGAAGCCTTCGGCATGAAACACTCCAACCCGCATGGCAACAAGCTTCCTGCAGCTGCAGCCTCAACCTGGAATATAAAAAAACCCACATACTGTTTGCCAGAACAGACAAAGACACGGGACACCAGGGAGAGGACGAAACGTTGGTCGGACGTAGCTTGGACATAGTAGATATTGCTCCAAATTTTGCAAACATGGGTTTTTGGACTTTCCAGCTGAACTGGACCCAAAAACCTATCAGAGAGTAATTTCCTGGGAATATGTTCCATAAATGTTAAATCCATATGTTAAATGTTTAAAAACTCATTTGCTTAAAAAAATAAAAAATTAAATGCATGAGAAAAGCAGCTGTGTTTACATCTTAAATCAGAATTTGGTGACTGGGAATGTGTTGTTGTTTTTTTTAATTGGCCTGGTATGTCCTGGCTCTGCTTTGGTCTGTCAGAGTCTCGGGTTTGGCTCTGGCTCTGGCTCCAGGCTTGGGTGGATCCAGACTGCTCTTACAGTGTGTGGTTTAACAGGGTCAGCAGTTAGCGCTGGGGCTGGGGCTGCTGTGGTTCACAGAGACATCTGCTCAATGCTCCTAAAGGACTGACCGAAATAATGACTCTGCTCTGCTGGAGAAGTCTGGAAGACAGCTGCAGCTGCAGAAGCTAAATCAAGCTTAGCATAACTGATTCATGAGTCCTGAGGTGATGAGCAATGGTGGTTGATCTGCAGCCTTATGAAATTGACCAAACATATTGTGAATGCTGTATCCATCTTGAAGTTAGTCCAGTCCGATACGAGGGATGACTGAGAAGTCCGTGAGCCGGGGTGGAGGGGGGTGACTTCTGCAGTTCCTGTTCATGACATCCGCAGATCAGCTTTTGAAGTGATTCTACAGAAAGAAAAGAAGGCATTTAAGTGCTGATTCTAAACTGCCTGAATAAGCAGAAATTAGGAATGAGGAATTAATGAAGCAAAAAAAAACCGATGAACATTTGTAGAAATGTGAATAATGGGGAAAAATAAAGACTTAGTGAAAAGCTGACATTCAGGTTTTTGAGTGTCGTCTTATCGTGTGGCAGTTTGCAATATGACACGAAATGTTATCTTATAATTAACTGAGAAAGTCTTTTTCCTCAGCTTTAAAAAGATTACTTTTTTTTCATAAACCACCAAATTATTGCTAAAGTGATCTCAAATCACTTTCCAGCAAAGCGTCGCCATGTAGGCCTTGCTTGATGATGATGCATCATCATCATCGTCTTTCAGCTAGCAAGGTGTTAACCATTAAGGTTGTTGGAATGATGTTTTCTTTGTGAGCGGCCGAAAGCGATCATGTGTGGTTCCGGCAGCCTCCTCTGGAGGTCACGCATTAAACAGTCCCGATTTTTATTCGGCTGTAAATCAGTTGCAGAAATCCACTTGTGAAGCTGCGGAAAGACTTTTGACCACGGGACTGTGAAAGGCAACACTTACTGAACCACAAATCCTGAGGACAGCAGCACATTTCAACAGGGATTGGTTTCAGCGAAGAAAATGCTGACTCAGCTTCCATTCGGTTCTGATTCCGTCCCTGTCCGTTCCATTCACTCCAAACACAGGAATGTTTTCAGCCACGAATCAGCCGAAATCTGCAGCAGGTTCAACCATTGCAACACTCAGCATGTCCCTGTTTCATTCACCTCAGTGTTATTTTTAGTATTACATATATGAAGAAATCCCACCTGCTTTTAGGTTTTTTTTGCATTTTAGTGGAAGTGGAACTTCTTGTTTGAGACGTTCTTTACATGAAGCACAGGCGTGTGATTGGTCTATATTATCTAAACAAATAGGACAAGATCATTTAAACCAGGGTTTCCAACATGGCGTCATAAGACTCAAGAGATGATGCCCAAAAATCACATGAAAGTGAAAAATATATCTAGCAATAATTCTTACAAAAGATAAATGGTGCTTAAATAAGGAAACCATGGACACGATCAATATGCCTTGTGTGCTTGGATCAGCCGGTTTGTGCGTGTTTGCGTGCTTCAACCGTCTCTGAGGATCATTATGGGCTAATTAGAGTAAAAACACAGTCAATGTTTTCCTTACTTCAGTTAAGGTTTTAGGTTTTTCTTTTCTGATGTCTTACTGTTATTTATTCATGAAAATTAGTACTTCATCTTGTTCTGGGAGGAAAAGCAGGAGAATCATTTGATGCATTGAGACTCCAGCAACACCCAACAATAAGTTCTGACACCTTAAACACACTTTATACACACACCAGACAATGGATCCACAGTGGAGGCTGTCTGAGCGTGTGATGAGCCTTTCTTTGGATTCAATAATTGTAATGCATTATAATTCTTGTTATTATTATTTTTTACGTTTGCATTATGATTTCGTAACATCGATGTTATTTCAACGCTGTTAAAGTTTAATCCAACAGGTGTAACATTTGGGTGGATTTAATCAAACCCTCTTATAATAGGTCACCCATGTGACACGCTGACGTCGATACGAACGGGCAGAGGAGGACAGAGGACTGAGGACAGAGGACTGAGGACAGAGGACAGTGGACAGTGGGCCAGTAAAGGTCTCAGTGTGGCGGTCGCATGCTTTAATGGCTGAGGTTTCCCACTGAAGAGGAAGTCGTACTGCAGAAGTCTGCTGTGACCTCAAGAGTTGTCCTTAAACCATGTTTGTTGCCATGGTGATTCCCAGTGTTTCTTATTTACCTCTTCATTTCATCCCTTTCTTTCTCTTCTTTTAATTACTTCTACCGAGGAGGCTACTGTTTATTTTGCCGGCGTTGATTATTGGCCGATGATTATGGATTAAGTCATGTATGGGTGGGGGGCCTGGATCTCGATCTTGCACTCTCCTCTGCCTCGCGCTGCTTTTCTTCCTCAATCCCATTTGCTGCGACATTCTGGGGCCAACCTGAACTCAATAACGGGGCACTTGAGCATAATTAGTGATCTGACATTCAAAATGTTACTGGGAACCAGACAGTGTGGAAATACTGAAAAAGCGCAACAGAATTGTATTAATTTGAATAACAAAACGGGTTTCATGATTATGAACCCAAAAGCACGACACTGGAGGTAAGTCCAGAGGGGGCGGCAAAAGGAAGAGGAAACCCAAAGAGGAATTTTAAACAATAGAATGATATAATGTTCTATACATGTACACATATGTGGACTGCGTACAAGTTAAGATGCCCTTATTATTATTATTATTATTAAATTATGAGAGCGATCCGTATACCTGACTGGATACAAAACAAATCTTAGTGTTAGGAGTATTGTCTCATGTAAATTAAGCGAGTGGGTGGAATTAGTCACTCCCTCCTATATTAACTGTGGCTCCCATGGGAACCTTGAAGTCGAGATGAACAGACAAAGAAGAAAGGAGGACCGGCAGAGGAGGACGGAGGACAGAGGACAGTGGGCCAGTAAAACAGAATATCTCCTGGTCGTTGCAGGACAGGTTGTCGGCCTGGGCAACGTGTGGAGATTTCCTTACCTGTGCTACAAGAATGGTGGAGGCAAGTAGAATGTAATCTCATGCAGTGATGTATTTATACTGGTAAATGTATCAATAACCCAGTCAAGCATGTGTTTAGGTGCCTTTCTGGTACCTTATGGTCTGTTTGCTTTATTGTTTGGGGTCCCTCTGTTCCTACTGGAGACCGCCATCGGGCAATACACCCGGGAAGGATTTGCAACCTGCTGGACAAAGTTGTGTCCTCTGGCACAAGGTGAGACACTGTGTTGGAAAAGTTCAATATCAACATGAACGTCAATCATGAGAGGACCACAAATGTACGTGACAGATAAAATTTAATAATAATCTTTGCCCAATAACTCTGTGTGTGTGTTCACGTTGAGATGAGATGGCTACAGGGACCTGTCAAACAGAAACCTTTGAGCAACCTGCCACAACTAGCTCTCCCTCCCTCTCTCTCTCTCTCTCTCTCTCTCTCTCTCAGCATGTTCTAAAACCTCTTTTGGGGCTGGGCCTGAAAGTTGGCTGGGGTACCAAAAGGAAACCCCCTAAATCATTATATCCATGTGGACAGGGAATTACCATTTTTAAAAATCCAATAAAAAGTAAATATCATTATTATTATTTATTTTTATTTTTATTTTTACAGGAATTGGATACGGACAAATTGTAGTCAGAGTGTTTGACTCAAGCTACATTTTAATTCAAGCCTGGACGCTCTTCTACCTGGTGTTCTCCTTCAGCTCCCAGCTGCCCTGGGTCACCTGCGAGAACCCCTGGAATACAGGTAAACAGGATGTGGAGTTGAATTTAGAGCAAATAATGGTGCTCTGGTATTATCACGCTTTCATTTGGCTCAGTTTGCTGACTATCAGCTGTTTGTGTTCAACCAGCGAACTGTTTGAGTCTTCAGACTTCAAACTCCACAAATGAAAGCATTCTGACGAACTCCACCTCTGCTGCTGTTGAATTCTGGGAGTAAGTTTAAAGCACGCTCAATTGCCTGATATTGATATCCAAATTATTTTATAGCTGCAATAGTTTTTATACAGCACGTTTTTTTTTTTTTACGTGAGTCCTAAATCATAATCAAAATCTGAAGAATTCCCAAAACATTTCGTCAAATCTTTGAAGTGAATTAACAATGACACGACTAGAATGGGAGCATAAAGCAAGGCTTCCTCACATCACTGCGCTACCACCCATTATTGTCCTCTCCTCAGACGGCGGGCGTTGGGAATGTCCCAAGGCATCGAGGAGCTGGGCCGTGTGAGGTGGGAGCTGGCCTTGTGTCTTCTGGCCTGCTGGGTCTTTTCCTACTTCTGCATCTGGAAAAGTGTCAGATCCTCTGGAAAGGTCCAGAAGAAAAGCAGAATCAGGCGTGTTCATCAATGACCTCTAATGAACCTTTCAGTTGATTTCCTGTTTTCTTTAGGTAGCATATGTCACAGCAACGTTCCCCTACGCGATGCTCCTCATCCTGCTCATCAGAGGAGCGACTCTACCTGGTGCTCAGGACGGGATCTACTACTACCTGTATCCAGACCTAAACCGGCTGGCTAACCTCCAGGTGGACTTTTCTTTATTTGTTTCCAAGAAACATAATTACATTTTTAAGCACTCTGATTGGGGGGGGGGGGGGGGGGGGGGGGGCTTGGGTTGGGAGAGAGCCGTCGGCTCAAGGGTTCAAGTCCCAGCCCAGATGGAATGAGGAGTGTGAAATCCTTCTGCTCCGGGTCGATGATGCTCTCTCGCTGTCTCACGCTGTTCCTTGTCGGCGGCTATCAGTGGGATAGTCATTTCTGAATGAGACCTCCTGATCAGGGCTTCTCTTGACAAGGAGCCTCAGAATTGAAGAATTGAAATTAAACTCGGACTCCAATATCGCTCTAATATTTTTCTTATATTGCAGGTCTGGATAGAGGCGGGATCTCAAGTCATGTTCTCTTATAGTTTAACCGCAGGAGCGCTAACCGTCCTGGGCAGCTATAATGATTACAACAACAACTGTTACAAGTAGGTATAATTCTGATGTCACCACTTTCAAATGTTGTAAGAGACAATATTCCTTGAGGGACGCGTCTCTGCCTTGTCTTTGCCTTTCCCGTGTCCTCCAGGGACTGTTTCTGGCTCTGCCTGCTGAACAGTGGGACCAGTTTCGTCGCCGGGTTCGCCGTCTTCTCCGTCCTTGGGTTCATGGCCCAGTCGCAGGGCGTGACCGTCGACACGGTGGTCGATTCAGGTCCAGGCTTGGCCTTCATAGCTTACTCGCAGGCAACAGCTCTGATGCCTTTGCCACAGTTCTGGACTGTCTGTTTTTTCCTGATGCTCCTTTTCCTGGGCGTCGACACGCATGTAAGAAAAAAAAAAAAAAAGATTTCATATTTTGTGTTGATTCGTCGTCAAGGCAGCCGCACGAATAACTGCCGTCCCATTCGTCCTCAGTTTGTGTCAGTCGAGTGTTTGATCTCCTCAATCGTGGATCTGTGCCCGAAGCTGTTTCGTAAAAGTGGAAGGCATGAGATCTTTGTCTTGTGCATGTGTTTGGTCTTCTTCATTGCACAGCTGATGCTGGTCACTGAAGTGAGTAAAAAAAATAAAATGCATAGCGGTGTATTAAATTCATTATTGTCAGGAAAGGTTTCCTCTACTCGCATCTCTTCTCGTTGCAGGGAGGGATTTACATCTTCCAGCTTTTTGATTATTATGCCATTACCAGAGTTTGCCAGTATTTCACAGCTCTAGCTGAGTGTTTGGCGCTGGCCTGGGGTTTTGGTAAGCAGATAACCAACAACAACAACAACAAAAAGTTTCATCAGTCATGAGGCTATTTTTTACATTACATTTTACCAGGTGCTGATCGTTTTTTGAAAAGCATGGAGGACATGACAGGGCAAAAACCACATGTCTTCTACAAACTGTGTTGGAAATACATCATTCCTCTGCTGTCACTGGTGAGCCTGAAAGATTTTTCCCTGACAGGTTCATTGTATTGCTCTGATCATGAGTAAATACTCATTTATTCTTCCTTCCTGTACAAAAACGCAAGGCATTTTCAATCAGTGTGTCCTTCAATGCTCATTTTCTTACATGCACCCTTTCGTTGGAGCAGATTATTCCACAGGCTAAGATATTTTAGCTTCCGAATTTGGAGATGCTGGACGAGGTTGTCATCATGTAACATGAGCGAAGGACTGTGACATGGGATGGTTCGTTGTTTTAGGAGAAATATCACCTTAGACTCCACAAAAGACATTTCCTGTCATGCTTCCTAATACTGTTCTAAAACCGATTTGTTGGAAAAGCAAATCTACATGTCCAATAAGAAATAATCAAAACTGGATTAATCCGTTCCGTACATATTACTATGTAAATACGTGTATCTAAACAACAGATAACACATAATAGTGTAAATAGTACAAAAAAACAAAAGCATAATAAAAGTACATTTAACACAATTCTGTATAATTGACATACCTTTTTGTCGGGAGGCACGTGGAGTGACAGGAGTTGGGGGGGGGTTATTCCTGAAATAAGGAATTACCCAAGCATCAAACTCGACTCCTTCTTCCGCTCTACCTTCACAGATTTCCTTCATCCTGTACCTGGTTGACTACAAGCACCTGAAGTTCAATGGCTGGTACGTTTACCCCGACTGGGCGTACGCGCTGGGATGGGCCATGATGCTGTCGTCCGTGCTCATGGTGCCGCTGTGGGCGGCAGGAAAGATGCTTGTGACAGTGAGGACGTCCACACAGGTGAGTGCTTAAAGACAACTTTTTGCAACTGCGAGGCTTTCGGAATTAATGGAATTTTATAATGAGCATTGCCCGTGGAGGTTCATCCAGGAAATCGCTATATTTCAAAGGCCCAAGAGGTCGCGCGGGTCCATAAACACATTAACAGGAAATTATATTTCTGAGAACTTCTCAGGACTGGAATCCTTTATTCGGTTTAGCAGGGACTACGGGCTGAAATGACAAACCTTTGTGCTGCTGTTTTCCAGTTTTTTTCCGCCCTTTGTCGCCCTGCTGAATATCCCACCGCGCAGAGGAAGATAACAGGAGAAGACGCAACATCTGTTGAACTGAGAACATCTGTAGCAACACCTTAGTGTGAGCTGCACACTTACATTGTACGTGTCTGAATGTTGGACTGTGTATGCAATCTACAGAAACTCTGGCATGAATATTCTTTAAATGCTGTGTGGGTGGAGATTCAATAAAGATTTTCAATGTTCTCTGTGGCGGCCTGCATGCAATTCAAACATGCATTATTACTATTATATTACCTTTAGCATTATTATTTTCATTATGATTATTAGAATGATAAGACGGACTTGGAAATGGAAATTGTATTCCATAGAATGTAACTTTACAAATGTGAGATTAAACTACAGTTGAATTTTTCATTTATTGTATTTATGATTGAAATTAATAAACAAGTTACCAAATACAAACAAATGTGTCAAACATGGAAGAAATAAATTATGTCCCACTTAAATGATATTATTATGTTTCTCCAGGACTTTTTTTTAGCTTTATTAAAAATAAGAGAGTTTGTTTTTTCTCATTTTACAAAAACAGCCATTTGTCAAGATCTCTCTTCATTTCTTAAGAAAATGTAAATGTTTTAAGAGAAGCTTGGTGAAATAGACTAAATGAAGCAGTACATTTTACTGTGGGGGGCAGTATTGCTAGTTTTCAAGGAATACTTGTAGTTGAGCAATTCAAGAAGGTTGGCCATTTATAAATGATAAAATAATTTCTACACACACACAATTAATTTTTGCATCATTTTATAAAGTGCATCTAATAACCTGCTTATAATGTGCTTCTGTAGAGTAGACTGACTCAATGGAAATCCATCATTGTTTAAACTAGAAGGTTAAAAAGTGGGTGGAATTAGTCCCTCCCTCCTATATTAACCATTGGAACCTTGAAGTCGAGATGAACAGACGAAAGGAGGGCGGAGGTCAGAGGGTCACACGCTGTGTGATTCCAGAGGAAGGCATCCATATCTTTAATCAAATATTAGTGTGTCCCTCTGATTTTACAGGTCACACTAAGTTGCCACTCCGTGTGTCACCAGCTCAACAGACGTTTCCTCTCCCATTTTTGTCCTCTGCAAAGCAGGATCTTCAGCCGGATGGCACAGGGCAGACAAATGCTGGAAAAGCAGGATAAGTTTAAATGTATAGCACATTTCAGCATGGAAATAAAATAATTTGTTCCAGATATGGAAAGCTTAAATATTTTTCAGCGACCTAGAGCTGCTTAAAGGTGATCGTACATTCTCACCTGTGTGGACGTCCTCACTGTCACAAGGATCTTTCCAGCCGCCCACAGCGGCACCATGAGCACAGACGACAGCATCATGGTCCATCCCAGCGCGTACGCCCAGTCGGGGTAAACGTACCAGCCATTGAACTTAAGGTGCTGGTACTCAACCAGGTACAGGATGAAGGAAATCTGTGGTTTTAGAGGGAAAAACAGTTAAGGTCGTCATCGGCTGGCAGCATGGCTTTAGACTCGTAATGCTCATTTATTTCTTCTACCGATATAGTCCCCGTCTCTCCTCTGGACATGTCCAAACCATCAAAGTCTGTCCTCTCTGACCTTATCTCCAAACCATCTAACCTTCACTGTCCCTCTTATTGTCTTATTTCCCATCCTATCCAACCTGGTCCCTCCCAAGGAGAACCTCAGCATCTTCACCTCCGCCACTTCTAGCTCCGCCTCCTGCCTTTTTCTCAGAGACACTGTCTCTAAGCCGAGGCCCGGTTTACCAAACAAACAAATAAATAAATGAGCCTTTAATCTTGTTAATAGAGCAATATGCTTATTTATTGATTTCTTTAAACTCTTTCTGACTCACCAGTGACACAGCAGGAATGATGCATTTCCAGCACAGTTTGAAGAAAACATTTGGTCTCTGTCCTGCCATGTCCTCGATGATGTTAAAAATGCGATCAGCACCTGGTAGAAATTCATATGGAAACACAGTTTAATACGAGAACTAAAGATTGGAGATAAAGTCAGTGGCACTGTAATAAAAGAAAACATTTCATGCCAAACTAAACAAAAAAAAATGTTTTTTATCCAGATCACGTAATGAAAATGAAATATAATCTTTCACTTTGCTTACCAAAACCCCAGGACAGCGCTAGACACTGGAAGAAAGCCATGAAATAGTTGCACGCTCTGGTCGCACCATAATAATCAAAGAGCTGGAAGATGTAAATTCCTCCCTGCAACAGAAAGAGATTTGAGCAGCATAAACGTTGTGTGACTATAATTAATGGAACACACTTAAGGGAATATTGAACTCACCTCAGTGACCAGCATCAGATGCATGAGGAAAAAGACCAAGCATATGACTAAGACGAAGATTTCATTCCTTCCCTTTTTATGAAATAGATTCGGAAAGAAGTCCGTTATGGAGGTGATTAAACATTCCACTGTAACAAACTGAGAATAAAAGAGAATGAAACAACATTAAATGTTTTATTGGTAATAAATCAATCGATAATGAGAAAGAAAATGTCTTACATGGGTGTCGACGCTGAGGAAAAGCAGCATCAGAAAAAAACAGACAGTCCAGAACTGTGGCAAAGGCATCAGAGCGGCGGCCTGAGGGTAAGCTATGAAGGCCAAGCCTGGACCTGAAGGGGTTAATCACACAAAAATATTGAACGTTCTTTGTCTCCGAGCAGCATGATTCTGTAAATCTTAACGTGTACCTGAATCGACCACCGTGTCGACGGTCACGCCCTGCGACTGGGCCATGAACCCAAGGACGGAGAAGACGGCAAACCCAGCGACGAAACTGGTCCCACTGTTCAGCAGGCAGAGCCAGAAACAGTCTCTGGAGGACACGGGAGGACACAGAACAATGGTGTAAAACTTTTAAAAACCAGTCCAACACACTTTTTGTTTGTCCATGTTGTATGTTCACTTTGGTGTGCACAGCCCTCTACGGCGGAAAGCAGGTAATAAAACTAATTATGAATAGGCTCGTCTGCCAAGAGGGCAGGTGACGGCCACAATCACTATAAGAATAAAATTGCATAGAACTCTAACAGTCACTGACGATATGTACGTTGTCACTGTTGAGCACAAACGCAGACAAGTTAGAAAAGAAAAAGAGAAAAAAAAATATTCGAATGGTTGTACTGTGAAAGTTGTAGTAACATCTGTGTTATTCTCACTTGTAACAGTTGTTGTTGTACTCATTATAGCTGGCCAGGACAGGCAGCGTCCCGATAGACAGGCTGTAGGAGAACATTACTTGAGATCCGGCTTCTATCCAAACCTGTAGTTTAAGATGTAAGAAGACGGAATATATAGTCTAATAATAGAATGATGGATCCATCATTTGAGATCATGATCATTTGGGATCAGCATGTTATACAAAGGAGCTTGAATAAGCTTTCAAAAATGTCACCTGACTTTAACATGCTGAGCAGATGATGACTGAGTTTTCATTTCAGGAATCATCATGATTGAAATCGTACATTTTTATAATTTTATTATTGGAGGGAAATAAAAATGTCCACCTGGAGGTTAGCCAGCCGGTTTAGGTCTGGATACAGGTAGTAGTAGATCCCGTCCTGAGCACCAGGTAGAGTCGCTCCTCTGATGAGCAGGATGAGGAGCATCGCGTAGGGGAACGTTGCTGTGACATATGCTACCTAAAAAAGTATTTTACAGTAGTATACAAAAGTATTTGTGATATGTTTCTGATTTTATGTTTCCTCTGGACCTTTCCAGAGGATCTGACACTTTTCCAGATGCTGAAGTAGCAGAACACCCAGCAGGCCAAAAGACACAAGGCCAGCTCCCACCTCACACGGCCCAGCTCCTCGATGCCTCCGGACATTCCCAACACCCGCCGTCTGAGAACAGGACACATTTAATACATCTACATGTGACATAAAAAATAGCCCATATCACTGGTGATTAATTAATTGATTCTTTACCTTGCTAATCTTGTAAATATGATGATTATAATTAGAACTTACTCCCAGAATTCAACAGCAGCAGAGGTGGCATTCTCCAGCCTGGTCTGATTTGTTGAGTTAGAATTCAAAATCTGAAGACTTAAACAGTTGCCTAGTTTAGGGAACAACAAAAAAAAAACTTCATATATATACACAATATATATATTGTATATTCATATATATATCTACAAACTGCACAGCTACTACAAACTAATGGTACAACAGTACCTGTTCTCCCCTTATGTTAAATTCACAACCTGTTTACCTGTATTCCAGGTGTTCTCACAGGAAGCCCAGGGGAGCTGGGAGCTGAAGGAGAACACCAGGTAGAAGAGAGCCCAGGCTTGAATTATAATGAAGCTTAAGTCAAACATTTTCATAATAATATGTCCATATCCAACTCCTGAAAAACAAATAAAACAATGTTTGCAAATATTTGAAGTGTGTTAGCATGTCTTCCAACCAGTCTGAATGCATAAAATATGACAATGGAGACCCAGAATTCTCAAGCAGCAGACTATTTTCCCAAAATAATACATATACAAATTACAAATAATAAATTAAATCCAAATTTTTGATTTGTTTTTTGAAGTTTGAACTGTTTTGTGCTCCAACCAGGCAAAAACAGAGAAATAGTTTTCTAGATAAACAAAAACAAACAAATAAACAAAAGAAGTCATGTAAATAAGTATCTCACCTTGTGCCAGAGGACATAACTTCGTCCAGCAGGTGACAAATCCTTCCTGGGTGTATTGCCCGATGGCGGTCTCCAGTAGGAACAGAGGGACCCCAAACAATAAAGCAAACAGACCATATGGTACCAGAAAGGCACCTAAACACATGCTTGACCGTTAATGACAAATGATTTCAGGGATATCTTTCACCATTACCACCATAAATATATCACTTCATGATATACTGTAGAAATAACGATTACACTCGCCTCCACCATTCTTGTAGCACAGGTAAGGAAATCTCCACACGTTGCCCAGGCCGACAACCTGTCCTGCAACGACCAGGAGATATTCTGTTTTACTGGCCCACTGTCCTCTGTCCTCCGTCCTCCTCTGCCAGACCTCCTTTCTTCTTTGTCTGTTCATCTCAACTTCAAGGTTCCAATGGGAGCCACAGTTAATATAGGAGGGTGGAACCAATTCTGCTAAGCAGTTTAAACATATTCAAACTAGAAAACGACAACAGAGATTGCAGACCCTCGCCTCCAAAAGACTATTCGATCTTGTGAGACAGTAAACAGGGCTTCCGGATCAGAGGGGCCAAACCTGCTCTAGCTTGCTGCTCTACAAGACACATTCTGGACTCTTTTTCCCATCATGCCATTCGTGTCCCTCCCTCTTAAAGTGGCAGTTTACAGCAGAGGCACAATTCCAGATGTAAAAATAATTCTAGAATCTGGATCCAGATCTGGATCAACGCCATTCTCGGGGAGTACCAAGCCACGGATAGAACCTTGCTTGTGTAAAAATTTCAAGTTGATTGGGTAACTAGTTTTTGAGTTATGCGCTCGGACAGACAAACAAGCAAACGCACCCAATTGCAATACCCTCGCCTCCTCTTCGGCGAGGGTAATTATACGAGGGAAAGCTCTCAATCAACTGTATGGACGCACACTGAGTTATACATATACATATAAATATAAATATAAATATATGTAAGCTGTATTTTCCAGACTGTAAGTTGCACTTTTTTTTTTTACATAGTTTGGCTGGTCCTGCAACTTATACTCAGGTGCGACTTATAGTCCGGAAAATACGGTATATATGTATTGAGTAATTTTCTAAATAATTGGCACCCGCTGTCCTCTGAATACAGGCCGTCAGTACATGGTACCAAAGTGCAGGACAAACAGATTGCAAAAGTCATTTCTTCCTGCATCCATTGGTTTTATCAACGGCCTTTTATGACCGGCTTTTATTCCACTTGTGCACTTTTTATGTTTTGCTTGTGCGTTGACTGAATTGCGGTGTGTCTCTGCTGGCTGTGAAACGAATTGCCCCTCACTGGGATAATAAAGTTTTTCTGATTCTTATTCTGATTCTGATATTATTGCAAATCATTCTATAATTGAAATATTTTATAATACAAAAATAGTGCTACAAACCACATAATCAATGAACCACAGAAACAGTCCATAGAGGACATTACCTGCACAAGTCCCGATGATGCCCGCACAAACTGACAGTTGAACAAGTTTTCTGGTTTGTTTAATTATAAGTTAAAGACCAGTTAATTGCTCTGGCTCTCATGGGCGGAGTTTGACATTTGTGTCAGTGCGGGCAAAACATTTATTTAACTGACGTGAGTTCAGTAATGTCACGGCACACATCGCAACGTCCCATGTCACATGACTGCTCCAAAATGAATTTATTACAAAAACAAACAAAATAGGTGTTAATATATACAGTGGCATTGCTAGGGTCTCTTGGGGCTCCACCCCACAAACATTTGATTTTTGCACATTCAAATGCACAATAAATAAGTAAATTATGTATAAGGCCAATCAAAACAGTTGGCACAATATATATAAAACAACAGTGTAAATAAATAACGCCAAATAAAATAAATGGTACAAAATTAGGCTTGGCAAATGCAAAATTCACAGTGGGATGGCAGTGGCATAACATTGGACTTATTGGTTTTAAAAATGTTAGTAATGACCCTGAGGAGAAATAAATATTCTATAACATATCTATTAAGTCAATTCAAAATGATGTCACATCATAATTCAACATGTTTTAAATGTAATTGTTCTCCTTGGCGTACACACGTCTAACTCTCATACTTGCAACCCTAAAAGCTGGAGCAGTTTATACATGAAAAGATAATAAACATGCACCCATGCAGCTCCTCCCTGCACTGATGTTTTTTTTATTTATTTAATCTGACTACCGGGCGGCCCGGTGGCGCAGTGGTAAGCACTGTTGCCTCACAGCAAGATGGTCGCAGGTTCGTCTCCGACTTGTGGCCATTCTGTGAGGAGTTTGCATGTTCTCCCCGTGCCTGCGTGGGTTCTCTCCGGGTTCTCCGGCTTCCTCCCACCACCAAAAACATGCAGCTCAGGTGGATTGGTGGCACTAAATTGCCCGTAGGTGTAGGTGTGTGAGTGTGTGTGTGGCTGGTTGTCTGTCTCTGTGTTGCCCTGCGATGAACTGGCGGCTCGTCCAGGGTGTCCCCTGCCTCTTGCCCATTGACTGCTGGGATTGGCTCCAGCTTGGCCCGCGACCCGAAAACGGAATAAGCGGTTGGGACAATGAATGAATAATCTGACTATCCATTTTTGTTTTCTGGCTGACTGTTTTGTGATGTGTCTGTACTTGTATGTTTTTTGTATTTTGTCATTACTGTTACATGTAGCACGACTTCAGCGAGAAACATTCCTAGTCTATTACTTGCAAGCTTAGAAGCTTTGACTTCAGATTTGTGTATACTGAGTTGGTCATTCATTAAATAAATATCTCCGCCATCTCTGGCCTCACACATATCGTAACAGCAGCAGAGAGAGTTAAGCTTTGACCAGAATAAAAGCTAATCTCAGGACACAATGACTCAGCTTTTGCAAATGGACAAACTTGTCCAGACAACAGACTGACCTTGGCTCCAAGGAGACTGCAAAACTCGGACCAGAAGCCAAAGTTAAACTGTGGCCCATGGTCGGAGACCACATCACTGGTGGAATCACTGGAGCCCATGCAGGTGGACCACACGGAATAATATGATGTCTGCAGTTTCTTTGGCTGGGGATATTTTGGGTAATGGTATGAGATAAGCCATCTTTGAAAACCTGTCTACCACAGTGAGGATGTCCTTGAAACCTTCTGAGGCAGGCAGCCCAGTCCAATGATATGTGTGACCATGGTAACGTACAGGATAAAGGATATCTGTCATCACTACCAATAAAAGTTGTTGAGTATTTGGTGATCTGGGATGAATGTTGTGACCTGAATGTTGACATCCAAATTATTTTATACCTGTAACAGTCAATAAATATTCAATAAATATTACATACTAAACTTTTGAGGGTGTTAAGCACATTTAATAACATAAGTAGCAAAGCCATGATAATAGCCTATGCACTGAGCTGATTTTATGCTTAATAAACGGTCTGCAACCTCCACTGACTCAGAGACCGGTGGGAGGAGTTAACCCTCGTATCGCGTTTCAATAGGTGCTGGTGTGGTGGACCTGGCATGCGTGAAACCTCCACCTAAGAAAAGTACAGTCATCGCCGACAAAACCAAGGCCAGAGCAGCGACACTGGGAATGGCATTTTGGTGACTGAGTAACGCAAAGACAGCTTCAGAAATGTCGTATGCTACAGAGGGGCACTCAAAAAGGTATGTATAAAGAGGACCTGGGCCTTCAGTTCCTCTCTTGGAGAGAATGAGGGTTAATCTTGTGTCCCCTTTTTCAATTTGCCCTCTACCCCCAGCCCCATCTGACTGACAGTGGCTCAGTCGGATGGGGCTTGGGTTGGAAACCGGAGGGTCCCCGTTCAAGTCCCAACCCAGACAAAAAAACGGAGAGTGGACTGATAACTTAGGAGGTGCCAGTCTACCTCCAAGGCACCCCCCTCAAAACTGCTGAAGGTGGTTGGTTGGTTCCTATACCCTCTCTGAATCTTTAATGTGGATTGTTTAGAAGGGCCCACTGTAGGGTGTAAATTAAATTTGGTTGTGTGTGTACTGTGTGCTTGCATGCGCAAAAGACATGTATAAAATACTTCTTCTTCTTCTTCAGTCGGTATTGTCAGGTTTGTGACACTGTAAAAGAGAGAAAATCAGAACCAAGCCCCAAAGATTCAACCCAATAACCTGATGTCTTGCGGTAAGAAACGAGACTAGTATTCTTTCTTTCAGCAAGGGAGAATGGAGCTGTTCTCTAGCCGTGCCATCGACTCTCCCAGCAAGGGAGAGTGGCTGCTGCTAGCCTCGTCCTCGATTCTCCGAGAAACAGCTCCACTCCAGCTGGTTTTATTAGCAGATAAGAATGTGTACGTGCGTAAATCACCCAGACATGAAGACTCCAACCTTGAGCAGATAGCTCTTCCAGACAACACAAAGTGTTCACTTCTTCAGTCTAGTCAGCATATTAACAGAAGTATGATTGTCACATACTTTATGAATATCTTGAGTAGGATTATGAAGGATAAATGGCCTTAAAAGAACCATGACATAACTACTGCTACTCATTGGTGAATTAATGATAAACACATTTGCAGATTTATCTAACAATTCCCCCCTTTTTATCATTAATGAACACATAAACATAACATCATGTGATGTTAACTTAACTTAAAATGTCTTTCTGTAGCATTCTCATTCTCAAGTATCTATACGGGACGGATCAGGTTCCGTGAGATCCGTACCTGCAATAGCAACTTGCAAACAATAGGCAGTGATTTTTTAATGCAAGGGAAAACATACGCACACATGATACTTTGACCTTTACCCATGTCAAAATCACTTATTAGCATGTTACGTTGTCCGATTGGAAATCAAAACAGTCATGGCCTGCAGCCAGACTTCATCAGTGTGTGTGAAAGCATAGAACCTCAAGTTTATTTAAGTCACAGTTTATATTGCCCAGTACGGTAGGAGAGACTGCTTTAGCTTGTTCTGTCACACTACAAAAGCTGAAATCACCAGCTTCACAAGGGAACTCAAATCAAAGGGACCCCGAGGGGTAACGACAGTCTGAGGTTGGTGCACGGTGGAGTGATGCGTTTTCATTCACCAATCACTCTTTTCTTCTATCAGGAGTGTGTGTTGCGGGGTCGGTGGAGTGATGCGTTTTTATTCACCAATCACCCTTTTCTTCTGGCACAGCTTCTTCGGTCAGGAGTGTGTGTTGAGGGGTCGACTGACAGGTTCTTCTATTAGACTATGGTGGCGTTCATCTATGGCCTACAGCAAGTGGTTACTAGCACGCACCGCTGGAGCAGCTAAAAATGTTTTCTAACAATGTTACTTGTCAGCCAGCGAAGTTCTGAATCTGCGCAGTGTCGCTCGGGATCGGAGGTGTGATCTTTTGAGTGCGAGGGTTACTCACACGTTGCACCGGACACCGTTGTTAGTTGTGGTAGCACCTGCAGTGGGTGGCGTGCATCCCAGTTGCTCCTTCGGCGACCTTTTCAGCCGTGTGGGTCATCAGCTGAACTCGGAAGGAAGCCTGCCACCGTTGGTGTTCCCAGGACTCGTCGGGTGTTCTTTACCCGCACAAAGTCTCTGGGTCCGATGTTCGGGCAGGTGCATCTGCTGCTGCTGCTGCTGCCGCCGCTGCTGCTGCTGCTGCTGCTGCTGCTGCTGCTGGAAAGGAGACACATCCTCTCTCTTTGGTCTCTCAGTACCTGTGTCAGATTTATGCAGTATTGGGTCAGTGCATCATCCCACAGTGTGCTTGGCCAAAGGAACCAGTCCAGTGTCCGGAGGTCGTCCAACCAACACCTCACTTGTTGACGACAGATTATGCTGTGGGTTAGGGTTAGAAGGTAAACATTTAATCCAGGATAATTCCAACATAACTTCGTTCATCTGGCTTTCAGAGTGTGGCGTTGTTTTGTTCTGCAGCACCACCAGAGTGTGTCTGGTAACTGCAGTGTGTCTTCATTTCCAACTTGAGTCTGTCACTGAGTTCTGAAGTTCTGAAAGCATTTTATTAGCAACACATGAATCATTGTCGAACCATTGTCAGAGAAAGTCATCTTCTCCATCGCTGAAGCACTTTTCTTTGTGCTTCAACCAAATTCGAAAGCAAGGTGAGCGTTCCACCAAGTCCATCATCAGATGCTGACAACGTCTCTGAGGTAGACGAGCAAGTTAATGGAAAAGTCAATGGAAAAGTCAATGGAAAAGTCATTGGAAAAGTCATTGGACGCGTCCGTCCAACATTATGTCATGCAATCAAAATTAAACACACATCAAAATCATATTTTTGTGTATATATATTCTTTTTGGAACCAATGAGCCTGAGAATAGCAACATCTCCTCCCCTTTGACACATGGTCAAACCCATGAGTCAACTGAATCTCTTCTCTGTGCAAAAGTAAAAGTAACCAATTAATGCACTTGTGAAATTGAGACAGGATGAACAAACAGGAAATAATAAACATCAAACAAAGACGGTGCTTTGAGATCCTTCAGAATGGGAGACGCCATTCTCTCGTCAGGGGCAGACCAATCGTCCTCAAGGGCGCCCAGCGTGGGCCCCCAAATCCAGATTTCTTGCCAGTGAAGAAAGTTTTGGCAAATACAGGTTGCTGAGGAGTCAGGCATACACAATTAAAAACAATCTATGGTCATAATAGAGTCTCTTTAAGGAATGTATATTCAAAGGCTTCATCTCTGCTCAGGAACATAAGCTGTAGAATGCAACTACATCATGAGGTGATGAAACCTGCTGTTTCATCGAGTCCATTAAAAAATCCCCATTGTTGTGCAGTGATCAGTTATACATGTACATCATGGCGCATGCGCGGAATGGCAACGCCATTGGAATCACAAAAGAAGAGTAATTTCAAAGAAGGCGTCATGAAATCTTGACCAAGCAAAAATTATCAGAACATAAAGAAGAAATCAAAAACTCTGTGATAATCTAAAACATGTATCCTCAATAGTCTGCGTCCCTTTAACAGGCCTAGATAGAGGTTTGTGTGTCACAGCATCAGAATCAATTACACACAAAACATGAATCCCATTCATCAATAACAGAACAATAGGATGCTGTTCATAAGCTTTGTGTTTTAACGTGTATTGCTGCTGTTTGAGCTCATATCTCTTTGCATCATTAAGTTTAAAAATCAGTTGAGCTGTGTGTGTGTTTGTGTTTGCATCTCACATGAACCGGAGGGCAATCCGTCAGTCAGTCAATCTGAGCCAGCCACAGAGAAGGAGGGACCCCCGCCCCCTCCACGACACCGCTGTTGATCACCCCTCATCTGGTCTCGGTCCCTCAGTGGTTCCGGTCACTCCCTCACCCGGTGTCCCCTCTGACCACAATTGAAGCATATGTCTTCGCTCCTCCAACGGATCAGAGCACGTTCTCTTCCTTGTTCCTGACGATGTCTCCCACGGGACGTCCTCTCACGGGAGGCACGCTGCCTTGAGACATCGAGCGTTGCATGCTCTTTGGAGGAAAGTCTTTTTCTTCTTCTTTCTTCTTCTTTCTTCTTCTTAGCATGTTTGACGTGGCGCATTCAATCGGTCAGTCTGTTAGCCCCACATATCATGCTCGAGTGAGCAGTGTGGGCTGGTGGGGGGCACTGGACCCTCAGTGGAGTGGACCCTGAGGTGGACGATGAATTCTGGTCTGATGGTGATGGTGATTGATGTCTTCTGGTCGCGGGCGGTGGGAGGAGGCACCCAGCCCTCAGTGGCTGGAACAGAGTGACCCGCGGGTGCCAAACTCCGGTACAGTGGAGCAGTTTGTGGAGCAAAGGAAAACAATTAGTTCCCGCATATTGTATCATATCATATTACATCAATCAACTTGAACCTCTGAGCCTAGCATGTAACATAGTAACATAGACCTGGGACATGTTAAAGCGAAGGAAGCAAGCAGTAGAAGAATAGCACCCACAACACTCACAGGAGTTTTTTTGTTTTTTTTATATTATAATGATTAAAGGCACAAAGACATTTGTGCCACCATCCCTCCTCTTGAGGCGTGGCAACGCCCACGGCTCAATATTGCTGCCCATATGTAGACAGATTTAGGCAGACGTGAATGTCCTAGTTGATGTCAGTGCTATCAATGACCTGGTAGTGTATGTACCTTTTAAAAAAAAAAAATAGATTTATTTTTCCCTATCTGTCCTTCCCTCCATGATTATCTACTTGTGAGATAGGTGTCCTATCTCACACCTTCCTTCCACCCCCTCCTCTGGCACCCCGACCTCTCTGATAAGGTCTACGTCTGTCTCGCTAAAACACTTCCCCTTTACTCTTCATGTTTTCCCCATGTAATAAATCCAGACAGAGTTAAATTTGGCAAGGTGACAGAATGCTTCGTCAGCCAGTGGCTGATTTCTGGGTTAAAGGTTTTGTTTTTGAGACGGAGCTCATTCTTTCATTGTTGCCGGTACGGACCGGCCTCATTATTAGCATCATAAAGGGCACTGTTCTGTGTTCTGTTTAAACATTTCTTTCTAGTCCTGCTCTGAAGTCATCAATAACCTCATCAGACTTCGGCTTTGTTTGTTTAAACACCTCTCTCTCTTGCATTTAGTCTGGGTTTGACATTGGTTACGTGGGCGGACAACAACGGTGGGGCGCTACTTTTTTATTTATGCCCCTCCCGAGTGGAGGTGCAGATGGGTAAATTCCTCTATTCTAATTTTGGTTTAGTAGAAAGGTTATTTATTCTTTAGCGTTTACTTATTCTATCTTAAATACCTTTCCTGCTATATAGAATTCCACACGTGACGTAACTCAGAGAGAATCCCCCTAATGGGGCGAAGTGCAACTCCCGAGATGCAATCTTCTAGAGCAAACCTTTGTTTGCTCCGGCTTCTCGCTCGGCGTCCTAACACAGAGTTGCATATCGTTTTAGACCCTCCAGTCTGGTCACCACTAACCTTCATGAATGAGTTCACAAAGTCTTCCCCAGTGACGGTCTTGCGTTGACACCGTGAGGTTCCAGACCGTCCAGCCGTGCAGTGATCCCATGAGGTCTCAGGCTGTTTTACTGTTACAACTTTGACTCATTCCGTTCATCCACATGAAACATTTATTCACAGACACGTACACACAGTTTTAAGTCTAGACTTTAACAACAACAAGCAGATCTGTACTTTATTTTTATTCAGCAACAACAAATTTGTATGCTTTATTTTATTCTAAATTTAATGACGTCAAGCAGATCTGTACTTTATTTTTATCTTATATATATATATATATATATTATATTATAGTGCTGCACAATAGTACCGGTTGGGAAACGTCGCCGTTTCTGCGCGCGCCGACAGGACTGATGTTGATCCCTATCTGGGTTTAGAAACGGGAAACACACCGTTTCAGCGTGATGGAAAATACCTCATTCGCCTGGCTGGGCGCAATGGAAAATTACCTCATCCGCACGATAGGACTGCTGTTAATCCCTACCCGCCTGGTTAGGAACGGAGAAACACAACGTTCCGCGCGATAGGACCGCCGTCCCTACCCGCCTTCTCGAGGAAATATACCGGGTGTCTCACCTTCAGGCAGGTCTGCTCTCTGGCTCGAATCCCGTCAACCCGATCCCCCAGGGACTGGCCCGTGAAGGATTGGCCCCGGAAAAGGGTCTTGCAAATCAGAGTGTGCACGGCTCCAATCAATCCTTCCAAGCCAGCCCACCGGCAGACGGGTGTATTGGATCCGGCTCGAAGGACCACTTAATGTCAGGTTTGTGACACTGTAAAAGAGAGAAAATCAGAACCAAGCCCCAAAGATTCAACCCAATAACCTGATGTCTTGCGGTAAGAAACGAGACTAGTATTCTTTCTTTCAGCAAGGGAGAATGGAGCTGCTCTCTAGCCGTGCCAGCCACTCTCCCAGCAAGGGAGAGTGGCTGCTGCTAGCCTCGTCCTCGATTCTCCGAGAAACAGCTCCACTCCAGCTGGTTTTATTAGCAGATAAGAATGTGTACGTGCGTAAATCACCCAGACATGAAGACTCCAACCTTGAGCAGATAGCTCTTCCAGACGACACAAAGTGTTCACTTCTTCAGTCTAGTCAGCATATTAACAGAAGTATGATTGTCACATACTTTATGAATATCTTGAGTAGGATTATGAAGGATAAATGGCCTTAAAAGAACCATGACATAACTACTGCTACTCATTGGTGAATTAATGATAAACACATTTGCAGATTTATCTAACAGTATTGCCTGGAGGCATTGAGGAACAGGGCTGGGTGTTTTCTGGCTGGGTGGGGGTTCTGCTACTTCAGTAGAGTAAAGTTAAAAAGTGGGTGGAATTCGACCTTCCCTCCTATATTAGCTGTGGCTCCCATTGGAACCGTGAAGTCGAGATGAACAGACAAAGAAGAAAGGAGGACCGGCAGAGGAGGACGGAGGACAGAGGACAGTGGGCCAGTAAAACAGAATATCTCCTGGTCGTTGCAGGAAATGTTGTCGGCCTGGGCAACGTGTGGAGATTTCCTTACCTGTGCTACAAGAATGGTGGAGGCGAGTGTAATCGTTATTTCTACAGTATATCATGAAGTGATATATTTATGGTGGTAATGATGAAAGATATCCCTGAAATAATTTGTCATTAACAGTCAAGCATGTGTTTAGGTGCCTTTCTGGTACCATATGGTCTGTTTGCTTTATTGTTTGGGGTCCCTCTGTTCCTACTGGAGACCGCCATCGGGCAATACACCCAGGAAGGATTTGTCACCTGCTGGACAAAGTTATGTCCTCTTGCACAAGGTGAGAGACTGTGTTGATGCATTCAGTTTCATGAACTTTAATCAGAAGACCCCGGTGCTTTTAATGGGCCGGCATGCTTGTCCTCTTTAACCCTGTTTCGAGGCAAGCTCCTAATAGATTGAGCTATGCATGCATGTGTAAACAATATATATTTTTTATATTGTCTCATGCAAAAGAGAGTCCCATCTCCTTTCTTTGAGCCACTTAAAGCACTGGAAGACCCCAAATCTACCGATCCCTGTGAATATTTGATGAATTGCTAAACACATACTCTGAGTTGTCGTTAAATGAGAACGTCAGTACGTGAGGACCGCCTGTACTACTTATTTTATGCTACAAAGAAGATGGCCAAAATTCAGAATTGCCTTAAAATGATTTATCCAATGAACGCTCAAAAACTAAAGCCAGTCAAGGATCCTATGCGACCGCCTTGCGAGGCGTCGCTGGTTATCTTGTTTTTCTCAACTAGTTCTGAACATAAGGCTCACAGACTTATTCAAATTATAACCATTTGCTTACTCAATGAATGTTAAACATGATTTATATTTGTTTTTCAGGAGTTGGCTATGGACATATCATGATCAAAATGTTTGACTTAAGCTTCATTATAATTCAAGCCTGGGCTCTCTTCTACCTGGTGTTCTCCTTCAGCTCCCAGCTCCCCTGGGCTTCCTGTGAGAACACCTGGAATACAGGTACGAAGCATTATAAGTAAAATTTAGAGCAAAAAACAATCGTACCATTATAAGTTTAAGGGTGTTTTTCTTTAATTATTTCAATTCAAGGTAAATTGATTTATCAGGCAGGGGGTGATACATTTTTGTCTCTGATAAGTAGAAATCGTGGCTAAAAATGTACAAATCAGCTTGCCTTTGTTCCCCCAGATGACTGTTTGAGTCTTCTCAACTTGGATTCTAACTCAACAAATGCGACTGTACTGAAGAACGCCACCTCTGCTGCCATCGAGTTCTGGGAGTAAGTTCAAATGTTTTTCTTGTTTGACCAACAGTGACATCTAAAGGATTTTACGCCTGTAATAGTCTGACACAGAAATATCACTAATCATTGACAACAATGATTCACAGCTAGGTTAGAGCCTAGAATAAGGTTTAATCTCATCTGTCCCTTTTTACATTTGCCCTCTCCTCAGACGGCGGGTGTTGGGAATGTCCGGAGGCATCGAGGAGCTGGGCCGTGTGAAGTGGGAGCTGGCCTTGTGTCTTCTGGCCTGCTGGGTGTTCTGCTACTTCAGCATCTGGAAAAGTGTCAGATCCTCTGGAAAGGTCCAGAGGAAAAGCAGAATCAGGCGTGTTCATCGACGACCTATAATGAACCTTTCAGTTGATTTCCTGTTTTGTCTAGGTAGCATATGTCACAGCGACGTTCCCCTACGCGATGCTCCTCATCCTGCTCATCAGAGGAGCGACTCTACCTGGTGCTCAGGACGGGATCTACTACTACCTGTATCCAGACCTAAACCGGCTGGCTAACGTCAAGGTAAACATTCAATTTGGTTTTGAACAAATTTGAATTTGTCAAAGAAATGTTTTACACAAAAATGAAAAAGAATAAAACTAGTCATGTTCTGCTCTCCACCATGCACCATCGTTTATTGTCCATTAGCGCTAATTTGTCCACTTCAATGCATCATCAGTTCCTCCATATGTATTGGTGGCATTAATTCATCCAATAGAGGGCGATGAAAATGATTTCACTGAAAGATGGACGGAGATTGAGAAATTGTCATAATATACTAATAAATAAAAATCGAATAAAAAAAAAGAAGCTAAAAACAATTTATCGCCAAGGGTGACTTCTCCTTCTAATTTTTGGGTAGAGCATTAATTTAACACTTTAAAGCCTACCCCATGAAGTAATTGTCAGAACACTAAGATTTTTGGAAAATAAGGTCTTAATGGAACATTCTGAAAACAAAATCTTCTCTCTCCTCTTCCAGGTCTGGATAGAGGCAGGATCTCAAATCATGTTCTCATACAGCCTGACAGCCGGGTCCCTAACGGTCCTGGGAAGCTATAATGATTACAACAACAACTGTTACAAGTAAGTAAAATGCAAATATTCTAACCAGTGTTGTGTGTTAGCTTTGAGGAAAAGGCTGCATGACTTCAAAATGCTCAACTTGGGTGAGAGATTTGTGTCACATTGTGTTGCAACAGCCGACGTCCATCAGCATTCTCCAGATCACTACATCTTCAATGGGATGCTAATGTGGAATTGTAGGACAAGCTTATCTTGGATTTATATACAGTATAGTATACAGACAAATGGGGCTGCATGACACAACTTAATACAACTAGAGACCTACTGAGATTGGGTGGGAGGGGAGGGGTCTTGAAATAAAGTCTCCTAACGAGACTTTTTATCTTGGTGGCTTCGCTCCAGGAGTTTCAGTACATGTATTTGATCAAAGATGAAATGTCTTCAACAAACATGAAGCAATACTCACAGTCTCATTCTTTCGGCCACGACCCAGAACTTGATCCAACATAGAACCGAACTCCTTGTCCGGTTCATGTTTCGTATTCCAATCATTCCTCAGACTCTTACAAACTCAAACCAACTCTCCAGTTCTCCTTCATTCAAAACACAGGAATGAGGTCATGTTCCATATGTGATTGTGCATTTGAACACATTTAAGGCAACAATCCACCAATTTCACCATTCCAGTGCATGCTTTAAAAATGTTGGCCTCTTGAAGCTAATGCAGCCACATCCTCAGGAGTTCTGACATTCCGAAAGAGGACACTATCCGCAATCCAACTGTCCATGAAAATTGCCGACAGGATTATAGACAAGGAGCAATCAAAGGGAATAATGCAAGTTTCTTTATCGCAATGGTCCGATACAATAATTGCCACCATGCCAGGGGGTATGGCGCCACCTACTGGTACCAAAAACTGCTCTTCCCTGGCAATATGTTTTTGGATTCTTTACATTCCCTCTTTTTAACAAGGGCCTGTTGTCTTCTTGTGTCCTCCAGGGACTGCTTCTGGATTAGCTTGCTGAACAGTGGGACCAGTTTTGTTGCAGGATTTGTCATATTTTCTGTACTTGGATTTATGGCTCACTTGCAGGGCGTGTCTGTCGACACAGTGGTTCAGTCAGGTACGCTGAGGGAATTTATTTATTCACAAACAGCCATTCTGTGTCTTGATTAGTTCCTGTCCACAGGTCCAGGCTTGGCCTTCATAGCTTACCCTCAGGCAACTGCTCTGATGCCTTTGCCACAGTTCTGGACTGTCTGTTTTTTCCTGATGCTCCTTTTCCTCAGCGCAGACACACATGTAAGATATTTAAATTTATATTATTCATTCATTCAATAGCAGTTCATTGAAACTAACTGTGCTGCATTACATTCAATCTCAGTTTGTGACAGTCGAATGCTTGATCACCTCAATAATGGATTTGTTTCCGAAGCTGTTTCGGAAAACTGGTAGACACGAAATCTTTGTCTTCATTATCTGCTTGGTCTTCTTCATCTTACATCTGATGTTGGTCACAGACGTGAGTAAAAATGTTCTCAATTCCATATTACAGTAATTATGATCCATAAATGTTATAAATATGTTGTAAATATTTAAAATTCTTCCTGCTATAGGGAGGGATTTACATCTTTCAGCTATTTGATTATTACGGAGTTACAAGATTTTGTCAGTATTTCATGGCTCTATGTGAGTGTCTGGCGCTTTCCTGGGGTTTTGGTAAGGAAAAAAATTATTACGTCTCAATTTCATTATATAACCTGTATAAAAAAGTTATTTCTTCAAAACAATTTCCACAAGACTCACGATGAAAGGTAAGAAAACATAAATATTGCTATTTGCAGTGGTTTCATTTTGACTTATTTAGATATCTTTGTTTAGGTTGGTTAGCATGGTTTGCAGGAGGTAGCGTAGAACAGCACAGTGTCCCCCTTGAGCCTTTCCCAAGCCCGGATAAATACTGAGGGTTGCACCAGGAATGGCCTCCAGCGTAAAACTGTGCCAGATTTAAATACGAGTGGTTCTCACTTAACAACGTATTCATTTAACGATGACTTGGAGTAAAGGCGGGCTTTCGGAAATGTAAAAGTGTGTGTTTAGCGACAAGGAATTGCTGTCACGATGAGGGGAATACGTACAAATATGTGCAGTATAAACGGCCTGTAGGCGTGCAAATACAAACATTTAAATGTCCGCGTTATCCGCCTTGCGGGTAACAGATGTTGTTGGAAGCCTATCCCAGCTTCTCTATGGGTAAGAGGCGGGGTACACCCCGGAAGCATCGCCAGCACATTGCGGGGTCCTTTGAGAAAGAAGGTTAGACTAGCTGCATTTAGATTCAATATATATATAATATTTATTACAATAATGTTAATAATTTGTATATGACTAATGTTACAAGGTTTATATACAGTTCATGGATTTTGTTTTTTACCAGGTGCTGATCGTGTTATTGACATCATTGAGGACATGACAGGACATAGACCAAATGTTTACTTCAAACTGTGTTGGAAATACGTCATTCCTCTGCTGTCACTGGTGAGTCAGGATTTCACAGAAAGCCTGGTTGTCCTGCCTTGTTACACGAGTAACGTGTCCACATGGGAAAAGATTTTCCTAAATGTCAAAGGATAAATATGTTACTGTCCACATACGTCCATTCATCATGTCAGTTGTAGCCACACAAGCCACAGGCTGCTGTGTCTGCAGCTTTCTCTAATTAAAGCAAGGTCGGTGTTACTCAGACATAAATGAGTCTTAAAGGTGCATGTTCATTCAACTCTTTACACGAGCAAAGCCGTGGGCTAATTAAATATTAGCTATGCTATTAGCCGATTGATGAATATATTTATTAGATAGAATGTTAGAGCAGTACAAGTACAGTCAAACAATAGTATGTAAGAAGAACAATTAAGAACTAATTAAATATTAGTTATGCTGTTAGCCCATTGTCTCTGGAATTATAGCCAATCATGATATGATTATGATAATTAAGAGATCACCAAACATTCTACAACTTTTCTTGTGAACAACGACTGCAGCTCTTTTCTTTCCACAATTGCCAGATTTCCTTCATCCTGTACCTGGTTGAGTACCAGCACCTTAAGTTCAATGACTGGTACGTTTACCCCGACTGGGCGTACGCGCTGGGATGGGCCATCATGCTGTCGTCCGTTGTCATGGTGCCACTGTGGGCAGCTGGAAAGATCCTTGTGACAGTGAGGACAGCAAAGGTGAACACTCGGGTCTCAAATATAATATAATCAACCATTTGGTCTCTTTCAATGGTCAGGCAGTACTACTGGGTACTGCGCTCTGTACTCGTGTAGTGTGATAGTTCATGGGTGGGTTGGGTTCTTACGCAGGCATTTTAATGGGGGGGGGGGGGGGGATAACTGTTGTTTTGAGCAGGGGGTTGAATTATGGTTATCACTACACCAAACTCGACTGTCTGTATATCTCAAAGATTATGAGTGGTCCATGATAAAAAAAAAAAAAAATGTCTTTTGTCTTTCAGCATTTGTCTGTCCTTTGTCGTCCTGCTGCTGATCCTGCCTTGCAGAGGAAAAACATGGGAGAGGAGGAAATGTCCGTTGAACTGGCGCCATCGGCGGTGACGACTTAGTTGCGACCCTCAAAGTTACATTTAACGACATACTCAAATTTTTATTTTTATTTTTATTATTTGAGTGATCTAACATGGGTCCTGTAACGTAGGTGAGGTCGTATCTACGTTGCAACGTTATTATGACGTCGCATGTGTTTATCATTAATTCACCAATCAGTAGGATTAGTTATTTCATGGTTCTTTTTAATGCCATTCTGATCATTTCCTTCATAATCATACTCAATATATTAATAAAGTATGTGACAATCGTATATCTGTTATATGCTGACTAGACTGAAGAAGTGAACACTTTGTGTTATGAGAAAGAGCTACCTGCTCAAGGTTGGAGTCTTCATGTCTGGGTGATTTACGCACGTACATACACATTCTTATCTGCAAATAAAACCAGCTGGGAGAGAACTGTTTCCCTGAGAATCGAGGACGAAGCTAGCAAGCAGCTTCCGTTCTCCCTTGTTGGGAGAAAGTAAATGTCACAAAATACTGTTGAAGTCAAGTAAATGTTTAATGGTGTGGAATCTTTGGGGCTTGGTTCTGACTTTCTCTCGTTTGCAGTGTCACAAACCTAACAAGAATATTTTTAGAAATGTCTTCATCGTTATGTCTCGTTTTTGTGTAACCTTTTTTTTCTCATTTATTTATTTATTTAATTGTATTTTTTCATGTATAAACTACTGAACCAGTTTCCTAATAACCTTGTGGAGGGCTCTGCATTAACGTCTCAACCAATATCTTAATTCAAGCCTGGGCTATAATGTTATTCCAAATCATTCTATAATTGGAATATTTTATAATACAAAAGTATTGCTACAAACCACATCATCAATGAAACAGTCCACATTACCAGCTCAAGTCCCGGTTATGCCCGCACAAACTGACAGTTGAGCAAGTTTGTTGGTTTGTTTCATCATAAGTTAAATACAAGTTAATTGCTCTGGTTCCGGCCTAATTCGTGAGAGTCAGTTGGTCTTTTGAACTCTGCCGGTAGATGAGCTGAAGGAGCGGAAAGAAAGAAACAATACAATACAAACACGGAACTGACTCCCCCCCTCCCCCCCAAAAAAGCATAAAACACAGCTAACGCTCATACTGGCAACCCTAAAAGCTGGAGCAGTTTATACATGTAAAGATAATAAACATGCACCCATGGTGCGTTTTGTGGTGACAAATTAATACATGATGTATCTGAACTTTGTTCCTGGGCATCATAAACTATGTCATCTACTACTACTAATACTACCATACTTTCACCTTGTCCCATGAGGGGACAACACAGCTAATCAACCTTCTCCACTTCACCCTGTCCTTTGCATCGTCCTCCCCAACACCAGCCACTCTCATGTCCTCCCTCACTACGTCCATGTATCTTCTCATAAGTCAACATTGTCTGTCGATTTTTTTTACATTTTGGATTTGTGCACAATGTTAATTATTTCTCATTCAACGGTTTCTCTAATAAACATTGTGTGGGTGGATATTAATGTCATTGATGTTTACGTCATCCGGCTTTGTGGAAGGTTGAATGGAATCAACCAAATGTATCTATAACCTCAGAGGTTATAGATACACCTCTGCTGCCATCGGGTTTAGGGAGTAAGTTCAAATGTTGACATCCAAATGATTTTATACCTGTAACAGTCTGACACTTAAATATCTCTACTCATCATGCCAACATTGAGCCACAGCTGCAACCATCAGCGGACATTGCCAGCATCCTTCTTGATCGTGTCTTTCAAAAATGTACAAAATAGAAATAGACAAAATAATAAAATGTCAGATTTTGATTAAATTTGGTTGTGTGTGTACTGTGTGCTTGCATGCGCAAAAGACATGTATAAAATACTTCTTCTTCTTCAGTCGGTATTGCCTGGAGGCATTGAGGAACAGGGCTGGGTGTTTTCTGGCTGGGTGGGGGTTCTGCTACTTCAGTAGAGTAGAGTTAAAAAGTGAGTGGAATTAGTCCCTCCCTCCTATATTAGCTGTGGCTCCCATTGGAACCTTGAAGTCGAGATGAACAGACAAAGAAGAAAGGAGGACCGGCAGAGGAGGACGGAGGACAGAGGACAGTGGGCCAGTAAAACAGAATATCTCCTGGTCGTTGCAGGATATGTTGTCGGCCTGGGCAACGTGTGGAGATTTCCTTACCTGTGCTACAAGAATGGTGGAGGCGAGTGTAATCATTATTTCTACAGTATATCATGAAGTGATATATTTATGGTGGTAATGATGAAAGATATCCCTGAAATAATTTGTCATTAACAGTCAAGCATGTGTTTAGGTGCCTTTCTGGTACCATATGGTCTGTTTGCTTTATTGTTTGGGGTCCCTCTGTTCCTACTGGAGACCGCCATCGGGCAATACACCCAAGAAGGATTTGTCACCTGCTGGACAACGCTATGTCCTCTGGCACAAGGTGAGAGACTGTGTTGATGCATTCAGTTTCATGAACTTTTATCAGAAGACTCTGGTGAATTTGATCAATCGCTAAACACATACTCTGAGTCGTTGTTAATGAGAACATCGGTAACTGAGGACTGTCTGTATTACTTATTTTATATCGAGGCGTCGCTGGTTATCTTGTCTTTCTCAACTAGTTCTGAACATAAGGCTCATAGACTTATTCAAATGATAACCATTTGCTTACTCATTACCCTCGCCGAAGGGGAGGCTAGGGTATTGCGAGGTTCTGTCTGTGGCTCGGTCCTCCCCGAGAATGGCGTTGATCCGGATCTGGATCCAGATTCTAGAATTTATTTAAGGATTCTTTAACATTGCGAGATAGGGCACATGGAGGCGAGGGTCTGCAATCTCTGATTGATTTATATATATTTTTTGAGGAGTTGGCACAAAACAGTTCAAACTGCAAAGTAAATCAACAAAAATAAATCAAAGTTTTGGATTTTTATTATTATTTGTAATTTTTATTTTTATTATTTTGGGAAACTATTCTGCTGCTTGATAATTCTGGGTCTCCATTGTCATATTTTATCTATTCAGAATGAATAACTGGTTGAAAGACACGCTAACACATTTCAAATGTTTGCAAACGTTGTTTTATTTGTTTTTCAGGAGTTGGCTACGGATATGTTATTATCAAAATATATGACTTAGGCTTCATTATAATTCAAGCCTGGGCTCTCTTCTACCTAGTGTTCTCCTTCAGCTCCCAGCTCCCCTGGGCTTCCTGTGAGAACACCTGGAATACAGGTATGAAGCATGATAAGTTAAATTTAGAGCAGAAGAAAATCGTACCATTATAAGTTTCAGGTTGTTTTTTTCTTTATTTCAATTCGAGGTAAATTGAATTAACAGGCAGGGGGCGATACATTTTTGTCTCTGATAAGTAGAAATCATGGCTAAAAATGTACAAATCAGCTTGCCTTTGTTCCCCCAGATGACTGTTTGAGTCTTCTCAACTTGTATTCTAACTCATCAAATGCGACTGTACTGAAGAACGCCACCTCTGCTGCCATCGAGTTCTGGGAGTAAGTTCAAATGTTTTTCTTGAATGAATCTAATCTAATTATTCACAGCTAGGTCAGAGCCTAGAATAAGGTTTAATCTCATCTGCCCCTATTTACATTTGCCCTCTCCTCAGACGGCGGGTGTTGGGAATGTCCGGAGGCATCGAGGAGCTGGGCCGTGTGAGGTGGGAGCTGGCCTTGTGTCTTCTGGCCTGCTGGGTGTTCTGCTACTTCAGCATCTGGAAAAGTGTCAGATCCTCTGGAAAGGTCCAGAGAAAACATATTATGAGGGTTGACCATAGATGACCTCCAATGGATATTACTGTTCATTTTCTTTAGGTAGCATATGTCACAGCGACGTTCCCCTACGCGATGCTCCTCATCCTGCTCATCAGAGGAGCGACTCTACCTGGTGCTCAGGACGGGATCTACTACTACCTGTATCCAGACCTAAACCGGCTGGCTAACGTCAAGGTGAACATTCAATTTGGTTTTGAAGCATAAAACAAATTGAACAAATTTGAATTTGTGAAAGAAATGTTTGACACAAAAATGAAAAAGAATAAATCTTAAAGCGTTAATTTGTCCACTTCAATGCATCATCTGTCCCTCCATACGTTTTCGTGGCAGTAATTCATCCGAAACAGGGTGACGAAAATTATTTCACTGAAAGATGGATGGAGATGGAGAAATTGTCATAATAGACTAATAAATAAAAATCTAATAAATAAAGAAAAGCTACATTTTTTTGTCGCCAAGCAAAAGGTATTCCCCTGCATTTGACCAATCCATGAGGAGTTGCAGACAGCACTGCCAGCAGCACCCAGCGGCTCAATATCTTGCTCAAGGACACTTTGAAATATAAACAGGAAGGAACAATTTGAATCACCAACTTTCCAACATGTAGACAGCCACTCTACCCCGTGAGGCACGGCCACCCCAAAGAGCTCAGTGGGGACTTGTAAGCCTCTGCATACATCAGTGGCTATCTGCTGTCAGGTATGGCATACAAGTTCTCGACCCACAAAATACAGACAAGGAGACTGAATGAAACTTAAACGCCTTAATCAAAAATTATCCCCAACAGAAAAATCTAGTGACGGGCAGGCATCCGAAAGCGAAAACACAAAAACACTGCCGACAAAAAACCTACACTTAACTGGGACATGCTGGTTGTCCACGAAATATATGTATTAGAAATCACCATTCCCCCATCACCATTGGAGGAATAAATAAAGGGTGACTTCTCATTTTTCGGTAGAGCATTAATTTAACCCTTTAAAGCCTGCCCCATGAAGTAATCATCAGAACACTCAAATTTTTGCAAAATAAGGTCTTAATGGGAACTTCTGACGAATTTGTCAAAAAAAAACATACATTTTTATAGAAGTGATCTTTTTTTCATGGAAAATGCAGATGCATGTGTTGATTTGTATCTATCAGCTTTTTTGGAAAAAATAATTAAATCAAACTTCTGAAGTAGAAGTCTCAAAATCTCGAAAGGCCATGTGTATCAAATATGATATGTTTAGCAATAAAGGGCTAATGCTAGGATGGATATGCGGTGACTGTTGAGTTTGCGCCATTGGCTAAGAAGCGGTTGTCTTCTGCGTGGCATCGTTGACCTTCATTCGTCCGATCTCCGCAATACAATCCCTCCTTCTGAAAATAAATGACCATTATATATTTTATAAAGCATGATAAATGAATGTGATGAAAGTGAAACGTGGACTCTATTGTCAGTAAATAGAACAAGATCTTCTCTCTCCTCTTCCAGGTCTGGATAGAGGCAGGATCTCAAATCATGTTCTCATACAGCCTGACAGCCGGGTCCCTAACGGTCCTGGGAAGCTATAATGATTACAACAACAACTGTTACAAGTAAGTAAAATGCAAATATTCTAACCAGTGTTGTGTGTTAGCTTTGAGGAAAAGGCTGCATGACTTCAAAATGCTCAACTTGGGTGAGAGATTTGTGTCACATTGTGTTGCAACAGCCGACGTCCATCAGCATTCTCCAGATCACTACATCTTCAATGGGATGCTAATGTGGAATTGTAGGACAAGCTTATCTTGGATTTATATACAGTATAGTATACAGACAAATGGGGCTGCATGACACAACTTAATACAACTAGAGACCTACTGAGATTGGTGGGAGGGGAGGGGTCTTGAAATAAAGTCTCCTAACGAGACTTTTTATCTTGGTGGCTTCGCTCCAGGAGTTTCAGTACATGTATTTGATCAAAGATTAAATGTATTCAACAAACATGAAGCAATACTCACAGTCTCATTCTTTCGGCCACGACCCAGAACTTGATCCAACATAGAACCGAACTCCTTGTCCGGTTCATGTTTCGTTTTCCAATCATTCCTCAGACTCTTACAAACTCAAACCAACTCTCCAGTTCTCCATTCAAAACACAGGAACGAGGTCATGTTCCATATGTGATTGTGCATTTGAACACATTTAAGGCAACAATCCACCAATTTCACCATTCCAGTGCATGCTTTTAAAATGTTGGCCTCTTGAAGCTAGCGCAGCCACATCCTCAGGAGTTCTGACATTCCGAAAGAGGACACTATCCGCAATCCAACTGTCCAAGAAAATTGCCGACAGGATTATAGACAAGGAGCAATCAAAGGGAATAATGCAAGTTTCTTTATCGCAATGGTCCGATACAATAATTGCCACCATGCCAGGGGGTATGGCGCCACCTACTGGTACCAAAAACTGCTGTTCCCTGGCAATATGTTTTTGGATTCTTTACATACCCTCTTTTTAACAAGGGCCTGTTGTCTTCTTGTGTCCTCCAGGGACTGCTTCTGGATTAGCTTGCTGAACAGTGGGACCAGTTTTGTTGCAGGATTTGTCATATTTTCTGTTCTGGGATTCATGGCTCACTCGCAGGGCGTGTCTGTCGACACAGTGGTTCAGTCAGGTACGCTGAGAGTATTTATTTATTCACAAACAGCCATTCTGTGTCTTGATTAGTTCCTGTCCACAGGTCCAGGCTTGGCCTTCATAGCTTACCCTCAGGCAACTGCTCTGATGCCTTTGCCACAGTTCTGGACTGTCTGTTTTTTCCTGATGCTCCTTTTCCTCAGCGCCGACACACATGTAAGATATTTAAATTTATATTATTCATTCATTCAATAGCAGTTCATTGAAACTAACTGTGCTGCATTACATTCAATCTCAGTTTGTGACAGTCGAATGCTTGATCACCTCAATAATGGATTTGTTTCCGAAGCTGTTTCGGAAAACTGGTAGACACGAAATCTTTGTCTTCATTATCTGCTTGGTCTTCTTCATCTTACATCTGATGTTGGTCACAGACGTGAGTAAAAATGTTCTCAATTCCATATTACAGTAATTATGATCCATGAATGTTATAAATATGTTATAAATATGTAAAATTCTTCCTGCTATAGGGAGGGATTTACATCTTTCAGCTATTTGATTATTACGGAACTACAAGATTTTGTCAGTATTTCATGGCTCTATGTGAGTGTCTGGCGCTTTCCTGGGGTTTTGGTAAGTAAAAAAATTATTACGTCTCAATTTCATTATATAACCTGTTTAAAAAAGTTATTTCTTCAAAACAATTTCCACAAGAGTCACGATAAAAGGTAAAAAACATAAATATTGCTATTTGCAGTGGTTTCATTTTGACTTATTTAGATATCTTTGTTTAGGTTGGTTAGCATGGTTTGCAGGAGGTAGCGTAGAACAGCACAGTGTCCCCCTTGAGCCTTTCCCAAGCCCGGATAAATACTGAGGGTTGCACCAGGAATGGCCTCCAGCGTAAAACTGTGCCAGATTTAAATACGAGTGGTTCTCACTTAACAACGTATTCATTTAACGATGACTTGGAGTAAAGGCGGGCTTTCGGAAATGTAAAAGTGTGTGTTTAGCGACAAGGAATTGCTGTCACGATGAGGGGAATACGTACAAATAGGTGCAGTATAAACGGCCTGTAGGCGTGCAAATACAAACATTTAAATGTCCGCGTTATCCGCCTTGCGGGTAACAGATGTTGTTGGAAGCCTATCCCAGCTTCTCTATGGGTAAGAGGCGGGGTACACCCCGGAAGCATCGCCAGCACATTGCGGGGTCCTTTGAGAAAGAAGGTTAGACTAGCTGCATTTAGATTCAATATATATATATAATATTTATTACAATAATGTTAATAATTTGTATATGACTAATGTTACAAGGTTTATGTACAGTTCATGGATTTTGTTTTTTACCAGGTGCTGATCGTGTTATTGACATCATTGAGGACATGACAGGACATAGACCAAATGTTTACTTCAAACTGTGTTGGAAATACGTCATTCCTCTGCTGTCACTGGTGAGTCAGGATTTCACAGAAAGCCTGGTTGTCCTGCCGTGTTACACGAGTAACGTGTCCACATGGGAAAAGATTTTCCTAAATGTCAAAGGATAAATATGTTACTGTCCACATACGTCCATTCATCATGTCAGTTGTAGCCACACAAGCCACAGGCTGCTGTGTCTGCAGCTTTCTCTAATTAAAGCAAGGTCGGTGTTACTCAGACATAAATGAGTCTTAAAGGTGCATGTTCATTCAACTCTTTACACGAGCAAAGCTGTGGGCTAATTAAATATTAGCTATGCTATTAGCCGATTGATGAATATATTTATTAGATAGAATGTTAGAGCAGTACAAGTACAGTCAAACAATAGTATGTAAGAAGAACAATTAAGAACTAATTAAATATTAGCTATGCTATTAGCCGATTGCCTCTGGAATTATAGCCAATCATGATATGATTATGATAATTAAGAGATCACCAAACATTCTACAACTTTTCTTGTGAACAACGACTGCAGCTCTTTTCTTTCCACAATTGGCAGATTTCCTTCATCCTGTACCTGGTTGAGTACCAGCACCTTAAGTTCAATGGCTGGTACGTTTACCCCGACTGGGCGTACGCGCTGGGATGGGCCATCATGCTGTCGTCCGTTGTCATGGTGCCGCTGTGGGCGGCTGGAAAGATCCTTGTGACAGTGAGGACAGCAAAGGTGAACACTCGGGTCTCAAATATAATATAATCAACCATTTGGTCTCTTTCAATGGTCAGGCAGTACTACTGGGTACTGCGCTCCGTACTCGTGTAGTGTAATTGTTCATGGGTGGGTTGGGTTCTTACGCAGGCATTTTAATGGGGGGGGGGGGGGTTATCACTACACCAAACTCGACTGTCTGTATATCTCAAAGATTATGAGTGGTCCATGATAAAAAAAAAAAAAAAAGTCATTTGTCTTTCAGCATTTGTCTGTCCTTTGTCGTCCTGCTGCTGATCCTTCCTTGCAGAGGAAAAACATGGGAGAGGAGGAAATGTCTGTTGAACTGGCGCCATCTGCGGTGACGACTTAGTTGCGACCCTCAAAGTTACATTTAACGACATACCAGTACTCAAATTTTAGCGCAGATATGGAAAAAGGGAAGTTTTTTAACTATCTAATTTTTTTATTTTATTATTTCAGTGATCTAACATGGGTCCTGTAACGTAAGTGACGTCGTGCCTTGATAGTTATGTGCTCCACAGATATTACGGTTTGAGGGAATTCCACTTTGAAAAATTACATTTTTCCTTCTTAATGTTTCAGTTATCTCCATTATTGTTAAGACAGTTTTAACTTTGCACTTTGGTTTAGTTACTCAAATACTTGGTAGTTTGTAAAATACATGATGAAACATGGACAGAATATTTTTTTGTAGAAATGTCTTCTTTGTGATTTCTGTGGATCTTCTTTATGTCTTACGGCTCTGGATTAAAGAAGACGGACAGAATCGTGTTTCTGGCATCTGGATTCACTGAACGGGTTTTTTGTAGCATTAGAAAACCAACTGAATATCTTCTAAACTTTAACCAAACCAAATAAAAACACTTTCCTCAGACTTTGTTTCTGGGCCTTGTATTTCCTGCCAAACAAATATGAGGGAGGTAAAAACACATGGTTACTTTGAAGAGTCAATGACCAGATACCGGGGTATTAATGAAGAGGGAGGGTAAATAACTGTTGTGTGGGGGTACTAATGAGGAGGAGGGGGCGGGTGACTGACTGGTGCATAGAAAGAAACGCCCGCCTGGAGGCGTGTCTTCTGTGTTTACGGAGACAATACCGACAACGAGCTGCTCAGAAATCACAGAAGAAGAAGGGGAGGTGCATAGTTCCAACGTCGGACCCTCCAGGAGCGAGTTGGGAGTAATATCTCCAGCTTTTCTGTTCGCTCGGTGGGATGCTTTTAAGAGATTTAACCGTGTGCGAGATGTTTAAAGCAGCAAACCTGCAGACGCACGCCTGAGGCAGAAGCTGATCCGTGTCCTGACAGTCTAAACCCCGGGATGCATCGCGGCTAACGCGCTCGAGGCTAACGGAGCGTCCTGGAAAGCTAATATTTACAATCAAGATACACTTGATTCAACTCGGATAACACAGCTAATTCTGGCCCGAACGGATACCGGTAAGTCCTTTTTAACGTTAAATGATATTTTTCACGTACTTATATTTGTTGTTGTTGTGGTTTTAATGACTTATTTGTTATTGTATGGGACAGGAGTTATTTTTCCAGTAGACGCATTCAGCGCCTTTTAGCTAACATCGCTGAAGTTTGTCAAAGTTAAGCTAAGTGCAAATAATATAAAACATACTTCATATAGAAAATAACAAAGACGTTGCTGAGGTAAAAGTACACAAGTACTCCAAGTAAACTTCATTTAACGTTGCATCATCAAAAGGAAAAAATGACTGCACATCTGTCCGCAGCTGTGTATTATTTTATATTAATTACTTCGGTAAAACTAGCCCTAAAACACTCCATTACGAGTGACAGTCCTGCAAATTTGTTTAGAATATGTTTGCACGTATCACTAGCAACACGTATGCATAAAATGCAGTTTGAAAAATTTTTTTATTAGTTGCTTACAGTAAAACGTGTCCTATGAGTATTTGAGGGAAACGCGTTCTGCTTTGTAAATGTTATGTGTAAAAGAGTATATAAGTTTCTAGATGGATCGGCAGAAGGATAATAAAATAAATACATGAAGAGAAATCTTTCAACAGGTTGGTAACAAGTCTGGGAATGAAAAAATAAAAGCATCCGGTCTTTCTGAGGTTCACCGCTCGGAACCATTGCAGCAATTCAAGAACGCGTTTCTCAATGTAAAACTGTAAGGAATTTGGTGGTTCCATTGTCTACAGTCACAATATCATTAAAGGATTTAGAGAATCTTTACGCAAGGGGACAAAGGCCCAAAACAAATCTTGGGTTTCCATCATCTTCGGGCGCTCAGACGGCACAGATTTAGAAACGGACGTTTCTGCATGGGCTCAGGAGCACTTCAGCTGTGAACATGGGATTGTTGCCGTTTCCACAAATGACAGAGGAAATCATATTTTAAAAAACCAGATCCAGAAATGCTGCTGCCGTCCCAGAGCTCATTTACGATGGACTTTGGTGAAGTGGAAAACTGTCCTGTGGTAAATCGAGTCAGGATTTTGAATCCATTGACGCCGTATCTTTCAGGCTAAAGAGGAGAGTGCTTGTCATCAAAGTATAATTTATGAAAATGCATACTTTTACTTGTAACTATATTATGTCTGAATGTTTCGCCCTTTAATATAAACACCCCCCCGTATGTGTTCAACGCTGTATTTTCCAGTTGTTCATTGTGAATAAGTTGGTGCTGAAGACCCAGCATGAGGCTCCGCTCAGCCTTGGTTAATGGAGCTGCTCCAGTTCTCAGTGTTCTGATGGTATTCCGCCTGTAGGCCGTTAAAACGCCGCCATTAAATGTGGCGTTGACTCCCACTGGGCTCCGAGCCAGTAGCACATCCTGTTCATCCTAAAGCCTTCTCCTCTCCCTTCAGCTCCCGTTTCTTTTTCTTGTTGTTACATAAACTCCACCGAGGTTTACCGTCCGATCAGCACGGCTCCTTCCTGTTTGGCCCTCGCTCTATGTTGTTTTCCAGCTCAGACGTGGGGGCGTCGGATTGGTCGTCGGTGTGTTAGTATGACAACTATTCGGCGCTGCCAGCCCGCTGCAGAATCTGTTGTGTAGGTGAGGCTTCAACACGGAGGGGAAGTGAAATGTGATGCGGAGGAGCAGGCTCATTCCAGAGACGCATGTCGAGACGGTTAAACATGTTAGTCTCCATCTTTGTCTCGCAGTGTAACGGTACTGTGTGCTTTAACATGTGCAGACTGAATCGTGTCTGCGATCCAGTAATGATTCTGATCGATCGGTGCCGTGTTTCCTGCAGAGCTCACCCGCGTGAGAGTATGTGGCTACGCTGTTCATCGTTCGCTGTAACGTCTGTGATGGAGTCGGATCCGAAAAGAGGGAAACTGAACATGTTTTATAGGTTGAAAGATCATTTCCCTGCAGCTGCTAACGTTTGCACATCTGCAGCCAGCCTTACAGCTAATGCTAGCACATCTGCAGCAGCCCTGCCTTCGTTTCACGGAGAGACGATCCCTGCACGAAAGGTTTAAAGTGGGGCGTCAACAACGCCGTGACATCATCAGGCAGTTAATTATCTCCCTTAATGAGTCGGTAGCTGCGGGTTTTTTTCACCGGCTTGTCAACAGTTGAGGATTTTATTGGTGCTATTGAGTAGTTAAAACAGTCTTGTGAGATTTTTGAGTATTACTTAAACCAATTTCTCCCCAGGAAAGTAAGCAGTTGTGAAAAAGACGGGGCTGATATTATTGATCAAGAAACATAAGTGTTGACATTTTTTATTTTGGTTCTGTCTGTCGGTGAGGAATTCAGCAGTTTTTTCTCAAATCTTATTATTTCCTGCTTTTCTTTTGTCTTCTGTGTTTCCACAATGAGTAAAGATTTAGATTCTCTGTTATCTTAATCTCAAATGTGAATTATTTCTGTTCTATAATGAGCAATGAAGAAATGACTGCGTTTCCAGTGCTGCCAGCCTAAATGTGTCCCTCTTCAGTTCCCATACAATGATAATGCATTTAGCAGAAGACTTTCACACCTCCGTGATTACAGGCAGCAAATGGTCGTTCACGTTGGTGTGTGATTAACGGCTGGAGGCATAGCAAATGCTTTCCCGTGGTGGTGGGGGGGGGGGTCGTATTGTTTTTACCCAGCAGCCACTGGTGTCCGTGTCGTGCCGGTGTCAACTTGCACTACACCAAACCAGTTTGTTTGTTTGGTGACTTATTACAATGTGATAAAGTGAGCCGAGACGTATCCTTAAACCGGGGCATCTCATCAGCATATAAATAGAAACATTGAAAAAGAAATAGTCCATTAAAGGTGGAATAATGTGGTAAACAAACAAATGTGAAACCGAAGAGTAATCTGATATCGTTGTGTGTTTCTCTGCAGTGTGTTTAGACGCGATGTCTTCATCGCGCTGCTCCCGTCTTCTGCTGCCCTGCGTACTCCTGGTTCTCTTGGTCTGGTTCCCTCTGACCCGATCCAGACCTCATGCCTCAGAAGACACAGACACGGGTACGATGCATCACAATGCACGCATGCGCCGCAGGAGTTCATTTGGGATCGAGTGCTCTCGAGATGTTTGGTGTTGGTGGTTGTTTTAGTCAGACTGGTGCTGAAACGAAGAGTTGATCAATCATGAAAAGAACCGGCCAAAGATTCTGCGTTCTGCTCCTCGAATCTGGAGTTCTGTTGCTTTGCTTTATCTAAAGTGACATTTGAATGAATGTATTCTAGACGTTGTCTGAATGCGTGAACGCTTTCATTTTCCCGATTAAGCACAAGCGGTAGAATACTTGATGCTTTCATCGACGTAGGTTAACTTTCTAAAAATCAAAGAACAATTTCAGCTGCGGCAGAGCGGAACAGACGACGTTTAATTGTTCGTTGACCCGCTTGGGTCGATGGAGGTCGACCTCGGCTACTGGCGCTGCTGGTGCGTCTGGTTGGAGCCGTCCCTCCTCTCTTTGTTCGAGGTCTCTTTCATGTCTGTGGTCTCTGCCTTTTCACATAAACGCTTCAGAAGGTTTCCAGTGAGCGCGTTTCTTTAATGGGAAAGTGACTTTTTCAACGTTCGGCTGTGTTTGGCTCAGAGGCATGCGAGACTCTGTTGAAGGGATTTTTTTTTTTTCATGGCGTCACCAAGGTCTGGCTCTCGGGTTTGGGTGGGTGGGGGGGGGGGGGAGGTCTGCATCCTGTCCAGAAGCAGGAACACGGCGTGAACGCCTCAGAGAAGACATTGACACGCTGTCCTCTACCTTCAATGTTTGCCCTGTTTGATTTCAACCATCTGGACTCCACCTGAGAGCGAGTCGACGGGAGTTCGTTGTTTTTTTTAAGCCTGTAAATTCTTGTTTGTCTCTCCAGTAAACAGTCGTATTTATCCTCTGCTGCTTTTTGGTAAACACCTCTCTGATGTCTCGAAATGAATGTTGCGTCTCTGGAAATCAAACCCTCTGCCGTCTGAGGAGAAAACCGGATAAGTATTCCAGTAAGGGCCACGGATTCTGTCTAACCAGGCATGCTGATCTTTTTATATCCTGTTTGATGTGTTTAACAGAAACTGCACATTTGTCACTGTGTGTTTTTCTCAGCACCACAGCACAGAGTTTAGGAGTTTAAGAGAGCTTCGTGTGTCTCGGACGTAGTTTTTGCACCATAAAATTTGGTGAATGCAAACCTCGAAGGGTTGGGGGGGGGGGCGTTCCTCCTCACCAGATGGTTGCACTTAGAAATGGATGTGCAAGTTAATTTAGGTGCTGCTCAGCTCTCTTTTGCCTGTCACGTGAAAAGCGATCAGTGATTAAAAGCTGTTGCGATGCATTCATAGTGCGTTTGTTTGTTTGTTTATTGTTGATTTGATTTAGGACTATGCATATTAATCGATGCATACAGTTTCGACAAACGCCAGAGTTAGCACAAGAGCTACATTTTGTGTTGTTGTTTTGTTTAAAGTTTAATATGTTTAATGTTTGCCAAATTAAATTAGATAATATTGGAGATTTGATTTACGTGGTTTTTGAAAGTTGGATTTGACTCAAATAGTACTCCCAGATACCGGTACTTGAACTCGTCTACCCTCTTTCTAAACAGACTTTAATTTGACTCCCTTTCGTGTCGGTCAAAGAGGTTCAAAAGTTTGGCTTCACAGAATGTCCAGAAGTGTAGAAGTCTGTGTTCGCGTGGTGTTACTGTCGAGGGCGGGCACTGAGGAGGTCTCTGTCCTTCAGTCGCTGTTTGGTGCGTGAAGCGCTGAACTGTGGAGGAGGAAGGCTTAAAGCCTCATTCACTGAGCCGGGGTCAGAGGTCAGAGGTTAAACCACACACTGGTTTCATTGTCCGCTGGAAAGAACGGGCCGGCCCGTTCTGTTTGAGAAGCCTTTTCACGTCTTAGAAAACGGTCCTCTGTTGCAGTTAAATCCTCCGAAGATGAAGAAGACGACGAGTCTTCGTCAGAGGAAAACAAACTGTCCAATGAGCTGTCGACAAGCAACGAGAAGCTCCACCGTAAGGCTCCGGTTTCTCTCCGTCGCTGCTTTTAAATCTCAATTCAAACACGACAGGATGCAACATGGTGATGTTTGCTTTGTTAGAGCTGGCGCCTCAGTGGGTGATGCCAGAGAAGATGGAGAAGCACCTCCACGCCGTTCCTGCCAGCAGGACCGTGAAATTCCGCTGCCAAGCGATCGGAAACCCGCTTCCGTCCCTACGCTGGTACAAGAACGGGAAAGAGTTCAAGAAGGACCAAAGAATTGGTGGCTTTAAGGTGCGTTGCTAGCTGCTACCCAAAAAGACTAAACGGCACGTCCACGTCTTTAGTTTGAATCTCTTTCCAGATCAAAGACCACATGTGGACTCTGATCATGGAGTCGGTGGTTCCATCCGATAAAGGCAACTACACCTGCGTGGTGGAGAATGCGTACGGGAGCCTCAAGCACACCTATCTGCTGGATGTCGTGGGTGAGAAGACCCGATCGGATGGAGACGGGGGGGGGGGGGGGGGGGGGGCTGGAACTCCATTTTCTGAATGTGTTTCTGGTTCTCCTTCCAGAGCGCTCTCCTCACAGGCCGATCCTGCAGGCAGGTCTGCCGGCTAACCAAACCGCGGTCGTTGGCAGCGACGTGTCGTTCGTGTGCCGCGTGTTCAGCGACCCACAACCTCACATCCAGTGGCTGAAACACATCACGGTCAACGGCAGCCGAGAGGGACCGGACGGGCACCCCTACGTCCTCGTCCTCAAGGTGAGTCTTCTTGGACCGGTGCGGCTCATGACCTGCTGGATTGTCTGGAGATAATTATCAGCCACGATATTTAATGACAATCCTGAATCCGTTTGATCTTCGTAGTGTTGCAGCCGTTTCCTGAACTGAGAATAAAGTCTTTGAAACAGAATCGGGTCTTGATGGTCGCCGGCAGGGTGGGTTAAGGGTTGGATCAAGACGTTTCACATCTCATCCAAGAGGCTTCTTTGGTTTTGAAGCAATTTCAAAAGTGCTGCCTCCCCCTGAAAGACTTTTCAATCGGTTAAATATCTTTGTTGGCTCGGCAGTGTGTCCCCATATGTAAGGAAAGAGCTCGTTTTAAGGGCTCAAAGTCCAGTCACAGTTGTTCAAGGCTCCTGACTGCTCACCTGCAAGACAAAATCCGGGGGATATAGAGTAACTGGGAGAAGCAGGAATGATCAAACTGACCGTTCGCCACGGAATGGGCGGCTCGCTGCGGTGGTGCCCGGGACAGGAGGGGTGGGACAGGATGCTCAAAAAACATCTGGCTGGAACATTCCACAGGTTGATTGGAAACGGGTGAGTTTTAGGATCGGGCATAAAAGGAAAAGCCTTGATATTCAAAATGAGTGAATATTTGAAAAAGAACAATAGTTTGTCAGTTTGAACATTAAATATATCGTCTTTGTCGGGTATTTGATTGAATATCGGTTGAAAAGGACTTCTGTTCTCGTCCTCGTCCTCCAGACCGCAGGTTTGAACACGACGGATAAAGAGATGGAGCTTCTGACGCTGCGGAACGTGAGCCTCCGCGACACGGGCGAGTACACGTGCCTGGCGGGAAACTCCATCGGCGTCTCTCATCACTCCGCGTGGCTCACCGTGGTCGACGGTAAGTCGGGAAGCGCGGACGATGTCCTCGCTTTTGCTCCGACGCCGGTTTGACGTTTGTTCCTTTTCGTCTCAGACCTGCCGCCCTCCCCGCTTCCCTCGCAGACCTACTTGGAGATCTTTATCTACTGCCTGGCGTTTTTCATCCTCATCATCCTCGCAGTCACGGCGGTCGTCTGCAGGCTCTGCTGCGCCCCGAAGAAGAGCGACTTCAACAGCCAGATAGTCGTCCAAAAACTGGCTAAGAGCATGCCTCTGAGGAGACAGGTAACGCGTCCTGCTGCCCCGTTGGGGGGGGGGGGGTCATGTGACCCGCCGGTGGCGTTTCGTACAGCACAAAAACACTGGAACTGTTTCTGTTTTGATTTAGTCCGATACTGTCTGATATTCCATCAGTTTTCAGAGTGGACGAGCTCCTTAGAATGAACGTCGAACCGTCTCGTCCGTCTCTAGGTGTCCGTCGAGTCCTCGTCTTCCCTTCACCCTGGGATGTGTCTCATCCGTCAGTCTCGTCTCTCCAGCGGCGCCGCCGCCATCCTGGCCGGCGTGTCGGAGTACGAGCTTCCTTATGATCCCGCATGGGAGCTGCCTCGCGATAGGTATGACGGCCCGACTGCTTTTTCCATTTGATTGGTCGACGCAGAGAAAGGGTTGGACTTTATGCAGATGATCCCGCAGTGTTTTTGCCAGGGAACGTGATGCTCGGGTGTCTAGAGTGGATCTACCTCGCTTTTTTCTACATCAGGCTGACTCTGGGGAAGCCGCTGGGCGAAGGCTGTTTCGGGCAGGTGGTTCTGGCTGAGGCCGTCGGGCTCGACAAGAATAAACCGACTCGCCTCACAAAGGTGGCCGTGAAGATGCTCAAAGGTGAGAAGTACTTCCTAAAACGAGTTACTGCGTTCAGAGCTTTTAATTCCGTTTCATGACTCTGTGTTTGCAGCGGACGCCACGGAGAAGGATCTGTCTGACCTGATCTCTGAAATGGAAATGATGAAGACGATCGGTAAACACAAGAACATCATCAACCTGCTGGGAGCCTGCACGCAGGAAGGCGAGTGTGTTTGCCACGCGTCACGCTAGTCCTCCGGTGCCGTGTGTTGACGCCTCCTCTTCCTCTCGTGCGTGCGTGCGTGTGTGTGTGTGTGTGTGTGTGTGTGTGTGTCCAGGTCCTCTCTATGTGCTGGTGGAGTATGCCTCGCAGGGTAACCTGAGGGAGTATCTCCGCGCCCGCCGCCCGGCGGGGCTGGAGTACTGGAGCGGCTCCAGGCAGGTCTCCCTGGGCAGCGTGGAGATGACGGCGCTGGTGTCGGCTGCTTATCAAGTGGCCAGAGGGATGGCGTACCTGGCCTCGAAGAAGGTCGGTGGGACGCCGCGGCTGGAGGAGCTTTTACTAGTTCTAATTAGCGGGGGTGTTTGTTCTGGAGAAGACGGATGATGATTCGTCTTGTGAACCGTCTCCGTCCTCTCGCAGTGCATTCACAGAGACCTGGCGGCCCGGAACGTCCTGGTCACAGAAGACGACGTGATGAAGATCGCCGACTTCGGCCTGGCCCGGGATATCCACCACATCGACTACTACAAGAAGACCACAAACGTGAGACGGGTGGGATTAGAACGGAATATTAACGATGTGATGTTTCGTGTGTTCTGACCCGCTGATGTGTTCCTGCAGGGTCGTCTGCCAGTCAAGTGGATGGCGCCGGAGGCGTTGTTCGACCGTGTCTACGCACACCAAAGTGATGTGTGAGTTTATAGCATGTTTGTTAGAACGGCGTGCCCCCCCCCACAACACGTTCTACATGTACGTTTTTTTTGCCTGCTGCGCCTGCAGGTGGTCCTTCGGTGTCCTGCTGTGGGAAATCTTCACCCTGGGGGGTTCGCCTTACCCCGGAGTCCCTGTGGAGGAGCTCTTCAAGCTGCTAAAGGAGGGACACCGCATGGAAAAACCATTCACCTGCACGCAAGAACTGTGAGTTCGTCCACACGCCAACGCGTTAAACCGTAAAACAATACAGCGGCCGAAAAAAGCCAAGCTTGAAATCGACTTCCTGCTCGTGCGTGACTGGAGGAGCGTTCGCCGGTCTGAGGGCTTGCACTGCGTCTGAACTGTTTCTGGTTCTTCAGGTACCTGACGATGAGGGACTGCTGGCACGCCGTCCCGTCTCACCGGCCAACTTTCCAGCAGCTGGTGGAAGATTTAGACCGCACTCTTTCTCGTATGGCGAACCAGGTAACGTGTCGTCAATCAATCAAGCATTCTTCTGGCTTAGTGCGACACCTGATCGTCATTCGATGCATTTTGAGTCGAGCAACATCCCGATCTTTGACATTTAACAGTTCAATCGTTGCTTGTCAGCTGACAGATACTTGCTATGCAGTGCTATTTTGTTTTGGATTTACTTGACTGGTTCTGGTTGTGTGTCCCCCCCCCAGGAGTACCTGGACCTGTCCGTTCCTCTCGTCCAGTATTCTCACATCAGCTCCACTCATTCCTGCGACTCTACATAGGCGTCCTGGGACCCGTTCCCTTCCTGAATCGCCTTCACGGGCTCATTGGACGGGCTGCTTTGCTCTCTCGTCCGTCAGCTGCAGCCTGATGCGAAGACCAGCTGGACTCCCCAGGACGGCCCCAGGAAGCAGCTCGCAATCACGAAGGGTGTAAAGACTGCGTTCAGCCAATGGTAGAAGAGCGTCGGAGCTGGGTTTGCTTCCTGATCGGCCCTTTATGCTTTTGTTAATGTTAATAATGTGAGTGTAAATATTGTAAATAATAGTTTGTGATATGAAAGCAGGAAATATTAGGGGAAAATTAGCACAAAAAGAATCTTTCAAAAGAAAAGTGTATAACTGTAAAAATCATCATTTTACTTGTATTTTTTTATCTCATCAGCATCTTCCTAATTAATATACATAATTAAGTTCTCATTTCTAGGTTTCATTGTCATCATTTATTTATTTTTCCGCTACTATGTCAGTGTTTCTTAGTCGTGTTTGGTCGTCTGTAGCGATGCCAAAGAGGACGTCTGCCAGTGTTACAGTTCAGCATTGCACTTATATGCTGAGCTGATTTAAGTATTCCAGATGAATGTGCAAAATAACTGATTAATAGTATTAAAATCCTTCTGAATTTTTACTGCATTTTTGATGTGAATAAATGGAGAAGAGCGCTCGGGAGAGCGCAGACCTCCGCCAAGCACCTCAGTCCCACATATTGTGATTTACTCAAAATATTTATCTAGATCTAGATCTAGATAGAATCTAGATTCCTTAACCATGAAAACAAACCTGGATTCCTCCGGTTTCCTCCGCGGAGGCTGAGGCCTCGTTTCCGTTCCACAGAGCGGAAACGTTGTGTTTTGTTGCAACGGGAGGCTCCATTCATCATGATGTGACATCTTATTCCTCCCGTAGCCTCTGGCTGACTTTACAGATTCATACGTGACGTGTTTCCGTGTATTTAGTTACAGGCGCATGCACATCTGAATCAGTTCCCCTCTGCTCCAGGGCCCCTTCTGAGAGCTCTCAAGACCGTTTTCTTCATCAGACGCTCCTGCAGAATCTCAGTCCTGCTTTGTCTTCTTCGGCCAGTTTAGTCCTCCTTTCCTCCGTTGCACATTAATCGCATGTGAACAAGTGAGTATACTTAGTGCGTCCTTAGCATTCAGCATTAGAAGCCGACCTTTGACCTCTGACCTGGCTGTCAGGAGAAAAGGTTAACGACAATGACTTGGCACACCAGCATGCTAACATTTACAAGCTACCACTGCTAAATCATTGGTCTACAACGATCTGGACCAGTGGCTTGTCGACTCTTTAGCATTTTTCATGTGTCCGTTCGATGTTGCTCGCTGCTTCAGCTTTTTAACTTCAGTTTGTGCTCCAGAAATGCGTGTCCTTGTTTTGCGTTCTTACAAAACCGAACAAACAGTCTCTGTTTGCGCAGAGCTGCCGTTCTACAGGACTAATTCCTGGAGATGAGGCTGTTAACAGCTGCTGGATCAGCAGAGATCTCCTGCTGATATGGGGGGGGAGGTAGGATAACTCATCTGTCTTTCCTGGCCTGATGGAAGTTAATGGCCCGGAACAGTGAGGTGGGTCAGGCTTTGCATTGTGTGACAGATGGCTGAGTGTCACTTTACACCTCCAGCCAGCAAGCCTGGACCAACACTAATGAGTAATGATATCATTTCCTGCTCGGGAGTCAGTCAGGAGGTGGTGAGCTGCCCCGGGTCATTTGTTTGAGTGATTGTAGCAGCAACCATTTGTATTTTTTACTTAACAGCACTGATTGCTACACTTTTGTTTTGTTTTTGTTTTAATGCAGTAATCTCAAAATTCTTCCAAAAATTCAAACAGTAGAATTTTGGAGTTGATCAGGCCATTTTCCCCCCAATTGCATAAACACAGAACCTTAAGCGATGCAATTTGCGGTTGTACGACAGCAGTGAAGTGTGCAGTAGGAGTAACAGAAAAGTTTAGTGGAGAGGTGGGATGCACCAGGGATCACCTCCGAACCTGTTTTTGATGGTCGAGGACTTCAGGTTCCTCGGGTCAACAGTGCGGAGTGATGGAGAGAATGTGGAAAGGAAGTGAAGAACCGTGTGCAGGCAGGCTGGAACGGGTGGAGGTATCAGGTGGGCTCTGTGACAGGAGAGGATGAAGGGAAAGGTCTACAAGACAGCGGTGAGGACAGCCATGATGGACGGCTGAGAGACAGTGTCTCTGAGAAAAAGACAGGAGGCGGAGCTAGAAGTGGAGGAGATGAAGATGCTGAGGTTCTCCTTGGTAGTGACCAGGTTGGACAGGATTAGAAATGAGGCAATAAGAGGGACAGAGAAGGTTAGACGTTTTGGAGACAAGGTCAGAGAGAGCAGACTTTGATGGGTTGGACACGTCCAGAGGAGAGACGGGGACTATATCGGTAGAAGGGTGCTGAGGATGGAACTGCCGGAGAGATGAATGAAAACGGACAAGTTTAGTTTCACATCTGTTTTCAGCTTCACAAGAACCGAATGAAACGACAACAATTAATAGATGAAAGCATGTTTTTAATGTAAAATCTACGTTGTATCACCACCTGGTGGCCGTTCTGCGAACTACAACTGCAGTACTTGATATTAGTCGAGGAGCAGATCTAGCAGGATCATTATTACTGTATTACTTGGTACAATATACCTGTATTACAGGTAATACCATATTTCCCCTTTAATACAGATTTATTTAGTGTGTTACTTTCATATGAAACAACAGGAGTCACAATCAATCACGCATCATCATTTATTGCTAAAAGCCACCATCAACCACAGCAATGCCTCTTTTACATGTTAACAAACGGCCTCTCAGTCATCCGGAGCTCCACGTCCAGCGTGAGAGCATCCTCCGACTGCTCGCAGTCACAATAACGGCCTCATAAATTAGGAAAATAAATATCAGCCAAGTGAAGCTCCCACAGTTGCACTGAGCAAATAGAATGATATATATATGACAGAAACACACGACACTAAACCTAATATTCAGGACTGCACGCTTTCTAGTTCTCGGCGTTGAACCCTCCCTCCACGCCGTCCACAGATCTCTTCCTGGCGAACAGGTGAGTGGGGTCTCGGCCCCTAAAGCCGGGCTGGATGTTGAACACGGGCATGTTCCTCCAGCTGGCGGGGTTGTCGTAAGCGTTGGAACTACCGGCGCCGCCGTCGCCGCCGCAGGGTTTGCTCTGGACCAGCTGGAGGAAGGTCTCCATGTCGGGTCCCAGCCTGGCCACCAGGCTCGCCCTCACCGCCGCCACCGTCTGCTCGTCGCAGGCCTGCAGGGTCTGGAGCAGAGTGCTGTAGTATCTGCAGGGGTTAAAGGTCGACATTAAACACGCAGGATGTCTAAAACGCATCATTTGTTCTTGTTTAGGCGTAACCTTAGCTTTTCTTAAATCTTAATCAGCAAGGTCAGGTGTAAATAACAATACATGGGGGGACCGAGCTGCTCGGAGGAGGTCTGGGTGCTTTTCTCCTTGTATAAGTTCAAACACGAGTAGAAAACGGGGAAAATGACAAAGAGCAGGTGGGTGGAAAAAATGTCTGGACAGTTATTTCTGCCAAATGAAGCTCAAAGGGGCTTAAACATGAATCATAAAAAGCAAAACACTGTCATCATCTAGAAGAGAAGATAATTCTTTAGCCACAGGCTGGCAAAAATCCACCGCAAGGTTAAATAAGGAATAAGAAAGTGCATAAAAAAACCAACCTGCTGCGTGTGATGCTCACCTGTTGGGGAAATGAGTCGGGACTTGCACCACCTCTCCGATGACGTCGGGGTTGGTTTGAGCCACGGTGCAGATGTCCAGACTGGTATAACACTCTTCCTGGACCTTCAAGAAGACAAAAAAACAAACAAACTCAGTGACCAATGAAAGGAGAGCGGCGTCTTCTGTCACCAGAGGCGAAGTCGCCCACCTCGGCGATCATCCGCTGGAAGATGTTACAGCGGCGGATTGTCTGGAAGACCTTGGACGAGATTCCCTGAGAGATGCACTGGAGACTTCTCTTCACGAAGGTTTTGCCCTGCAGAGAAAGACGCCGGTCAGACGGACGGACACGCAAGACGGACGGATATGCCCAGAGAGACACACACGCAGACCTCTGTGTTGAAGGCGGCGGCCGTGTGGAGGAACAGCTCGCAGATTTCGTGCATCCCATCGGTGTCGCAGGTCGAGTTTTCCAGACAGGAGAAGAATCCGCAGCCGACGGCAATGGCGCCGTTCAGACATCTGGCCACATCAGCTGGGAACGGATTAAAGACAAGGACAAGCGATCAACACATCCGCTCACTCCCATTCATCTCAGTACGGCTGGCTTATTCAGGACTCACTGGGGCTGTTGGAGGAGAATCTCGCCCGGCGGGGGGCAGCTTCCTCGGGCAGCAGCTCGAAGCAGGCGGCGGCGCTGAGGCCGAGGAGCAGGAGCAGAGCGGAGCCGGCAAACATGTCCGTGCGTCGGTGTGGAGCAGGCGGAGGAGCAGGCGGAGGAGGAGGTCGGCCTGGTTCAGGTGTCCGTGCTTCTTCTCTGTTCTCTCACCTGGTATTTCTACCAGGGCCTCTCTGCACGGACCAATCAGAGCGCTCCCTTGCCGTTGGGGGGCGGAGCGGGCTTTAATGGTTTATTCATTAACAAGGGAGATAATTGGATGGAATTTTCCGAGCAGGAAGAGATAAATTTAGACTTTTGAAGCACAAACCAGTGCAAAAAGACAATTAGAGAACAATAAAGACAAATTTTACTGCTTAATAAAATGCTTCACAATAAATAGCATCAGAACGCAAATGAACTTTGTGAATGTAGCAGCGGAGGAAGATGGATGTTTGTGATTCCAGTCACGTCTTTTTCCTGTGAAGTCGTTCAGTTGTGAAAAAAAACCCAACCGGCTGATGAGTGACTGTGAATGCAACACGAGCAGTTCAATGTCCTCCGGCAAAAGGAAATACTGCAGCGGAAAGAACAAAAAAAACCCACAATATTTAAAGCACTTAAAAAACGCCACAGTTTAGTTCTTCTGAAGGTAAATTAAGTAGCAGCAACAATCTATAATCAAAGATACATGAGAAACTCGCAAATATTTATGAAACAAATGGAACTGAAAATGTTCTGAATAAATATTCACGACTTGGACAGCCACTGGAATATTAGCAGTAAAGAAAAATACATGTTTATTTAATTTTTAATAGAATTAAGATTTCACTCTCTCTTAAACAAGTTGATTACATGAAAAGAAAGCTTTAAAGTAGATTTGATGAATTCTGTGTCAAATTGTTTCATGCGCACCTGTTAGCTAATTTAGTTTTCTCATAGGAAATGTGGAAAACTCCGTCTTATCTCCACCAGTAAACTGTGAGAAAGTCGTTAGTGAAGGATCCAGTCAGCCTCTGCTGACTTCATTAGCCTGGAGGTCAAGCAAATGATAAACATCTTCCACCCAATGACGCGTTGGCTTTTATTGCTTCCCCTCCAGCACAAAACCAGGTGGAAAGAATAATTAGGATTTCCATTTATATTGGATATTTTTAATCTGGCATTAATTCTTTGATTCGCTCCAGAAAAAAAGGGGGAAAAAAGTAAAGAGACGATTCAGTTCATATAAAGTCAAAAGCATATTGAAAAAGAACAAATATAAAATGCAAACCGTGTCCAAAATAAAGTCTGTGACAGAAAGAGAGCAGTTAACATCTTGGGTTTTTCCCCACACACATTTTATTTGCTCTTTTACTTTCACGGATTCGCTCCTTTCTTGTTCCTCCACGGTTAAATTTGCTCGCTCAGCTTTAATGCGATAATAACGTCCGGCTAAAACTCGACGTCCCAGCCAGACTCCTCATCGGGAGGAGAGTCGTCCGTGTCCTCGGGGAAATAGTCGAAGTTGCTGTTGTCTAAAGGCCCGTCCACCTGAGGGGAGAGAGCAGAGGACGTGAACGCTGTCGTCTGCACCGTTACCGGCGCCGACACGGAGCTGACGGATACGCACTGTGGGCGTGTACGGCGAGTCGACGGTTCCCTGGCGAAGGCCGTCCCAGTTGAAGCCCTCAAACCACCTGAAGGACGAGCACACGTTGCCATGACTACAGCCTCATCTCCAGCACATAATGATTCCCGTCTCTCACTTGTGTTTCTGGATGTCCTTCACTCCGTTTTTCTGGTTCCCCAGCCTCTCTGAAGGATTGTCCCTGAGACACAGAAAAACATGGCGGCGATGCTTCCAGGCAGAAATCGGTCTTTACCGAGTCCGGAGGTGGATTTTACAACCTGCAGAGCCGCTTGATCAGGTTGGCAGCGCTCTTGGTGATCTTCTTGGGGAACTCGATCATGTCGATGCCTCTGAGGATGATGTTGTAGGTCTTCATGGGATCAGAGCCGGAAAACGGAGGACTGGAGACAGAAGGGAAAGAAAAACTGGCTTTAGTCGATCTGCATGCCCCCCCCCCCGAACACAAACATCTGACAAACAACTGGTGCACCTGCCAGTCAGTAGCTCGAAGACCAGTATTCCCAGTGACCAGCAGTCAGCCGAGCTGTCGTGGCCTTTGTTCAGGATGACTTCAGGCGCGACGTACTCGGGAGTACCACAGAACGTCCACGTCTTCTTACCCAGTCCCACCTTCTTAGCAAAGCCAAAGTCCACCTGAGCCAAAGAAATACACACGAGGAGTACAGTCGTCCCTCTACCCCACGTGGCTGTAACAAAGATCCTCGCCGCACCAGCTTGGCATATCCCGTTTGGTCCAGTATGATGTTCTCTGGTTTCAGGTCTCTGTAGATGATTCCTCTCACATGAAGGAACGCCAGAGCCTCTATGACGCAGCCCGTGTAGAACCGAGTGGTGCCGTCATCGAACGAACCCCTGACATGAGAGAACGGCCCCGACGGTCAGGACGTTACAGCCTTTCAGGGTCGACTTCAACAAACACGACGACTGCACACCTGTCTCGCAGAAGCGTCCACAGCTCTCCTCCGAGACAAGCCTCCAGCAGCATGTAGAGATATTTGGAGTCTCTGAAAGTCCGATACAACCTGCAGGAAAACGGGGGGGTTATGCAATGTGGGTTGCGCGCAAATTTCCATACAACCCGACCAACCAACCACGAAGCGACCAATGTCGGCTGATAGTGCAAGGTTCCATTTTGCATAACACATAATTTATTTTAAATATATAACTGTTGTGACATCGTGGAGGCTTTTATGAAGTGATTGAATAGAAAGTTCAAGAAGAAAGATGATCGCATCATCATGCTTAGGGTGGAAACTCAAACGTCACACTGCCGAGTCCAAGGCCTCGAGTCTGAAAGACCTTTTCCCATTGAGCATGTAAATGCAGTGCAGTTGCGTGATGTTTATTTTGAAGTGTGCGCTCTTATTTTGTAGAGCATCAACTGTGTAGATCCACGAGGTCATTAGGCCATTTCAAAGCCATATATCGTATTTAGTGAGCCATTACGAGGCTGCATTATGTCATCAGATTATTACTGAAACGCGTGAATCAGTGTTCAGTTTAATTACACCCATAAAAAGCCTGCCCTCAACATAAAAACGGGGTCTGACCTAATGATGAACGGACTGTGCGCCTCCATCATGATGCGGCGTTCAGACAGGATGTGGCCCTGCTGGCTGTTGTCCATGATGTGACGTTTCTTCAACACTTTCAGGGCGTATGACCGACCGGCGTCATTCTTTGGCTGCACCTGAAACCCACACCCGGTAGAGATGGAGAAGAACACGCACATACGCACGTGATCAGAAGTGAAAGAGCGTCTCCATGGGCGCTCACCAGCTCCACTCGACTGAAGCCTCCCATTCCCAGAGTGGAGATGATGTTGAAATCAGCGAGAGTCACGCTGGAAAAGAAATCTGCCTCCGCCTGCAGTCTGCACAAATCAATGGAGGACACATTATGAAGGAACATTTTTCGTTTACGAGTGTGAGAGCGGCTCAAGGCCTGGCCGACCGTCTGTAACAGCTGTTACACGAGCACAAACCAAGAACAGCAGAGACTCACTTGGCCTTGACTTCATCACTGTCGTGCTGCTTACTGTCGGCGGCGTCCAGTCCTCCAATCAGCTGTTTGAAAGATCTGGGAAATATGTAAAAAGGAGAATCGGAGCAAAGAAGCAACGCAAAGATTCACCACCGTATATTTATGGTGAACAAAGATCTTTTCTGACTCTCTGTCAATGACCAGACATGTGACGTCTCCCACGGCCGTGACGCTGGCGGTGCGGACGTCCTCTCTGCAAAACAAAGACATGAGAAACGCACTGAAGGCTGTTTTTATGGTTGACTCATCATCATCATCATCAGCAGCAGCAGCAGCAGCTACAAGCAGGTCCGGTTCAGGATTAAATACATTTTAAATAGGCTGTTTGGGATTAATCCTCACTGAGAGGCAAACTGTGGAGAAGCTAAGTGTTGTGTGTGTGTGTGTGTGCGTGCGTGTTTTACCCAGTCAGAGCCTGCTCCCCAAACCAGTCCCCTTTAGAGAGACTCTTCACCATCACCTGCTCATCACTGGCCAAGTTCTGCTGAGAGACCTTCACCTGTTGGCCGCCACAGATCGCATTCTCTTTAAGTTCCTGGATTGTCTCCTCATTTCTAGCTTCATACCACATCATCAAATAACTTATTTCTTATTTCAATCCGTACCAATCGCGGTGGTGGGGGGGGGTCCTCGAACGTGACACCCCCAATAAATGAGGGACGGCTGATCTGAGGCTAAACTGGAGGACATAAACTCGCCTGTTCTGCTCCTTCGTCCTCGTGTCCATTCATGATGCTGCGGCTGCAACGATTATTACGTCCAATGAGACTGAAATCATTTCAAGCTTCATTTCTAATAACATTAGTTTAGAAAAGCTACTTGTACATTTGCGATTCCTGAGCAGTAACTCTGTTACCAAAATAAGAATCAAAATGTCACGCTCGCAAAAAAATAAAGAAAATCTGATGCATCAAATCACAACGTTTTGACTTTGAATACTATTTTGAAATTGTTTTGTAGCCTCAACAGGAGTTCATCAGGATAATTGGGGCAATTAAATTGTTTTTTTGTATCTGACATCCCACCAGATTGGGGGGGGGGGGGGGGGACTCTATGAAACACTGATTGACAATTATAGTCATGCAAACTGCCTGAACCCTCGCAGCTACTGTGGCAGCACTCAGAGCTGCCGTGGCGTGATTCTGATCGCACTCAGCGACAAACCGCGACTCGCCGACTCGCCTGAACGCAGCATGAGAAACATCCTCTGATTTAATGACACCCATTTTCTCTTGCAACTACCAGACTTGAATGCACCATGGGGAACGTTGCACTCAATGACAGGCCTGGAACCACGTCACTTCTTGACCTTCACCCCCCCTCCATGTTAATTGTTCTATTTTCACCTCCTAATGACTCTTTCATTCTCCTGCCATCCCTCTTCCTCACCTCTCCTTCGCTGATGATGAAGAAGGTGTCTCCAGTGGCTCCCTGACGGATAATGTAATCAGAGTCGCTGTAACGAGTCTGAGAGACACACAGCAGAGACGGAACAGGAACTTATGAATGAGCTTTACTGGACATTTGTCAGAGGGATACTGCAAGTCTGTGAACTCATCACCTCCTCCAAAGCGTCAGCCAGTTTGCTGAGGACGTCCTCGGGCAGCGACTGAAAAGAGGGAACACTGAGAGGAAGGATGAGAGCGAGAGGCGTGAGCCATCCTCACCAGGCGAGAGCTTTAAACAGTGAACGTGTGTGAGGGCCGCACCTGCGGAGGAAGTCTGTATACTGGGAATATTTAATCAGCCCAGTCCTCATCATGATGGTCTGGAAACCCTGTCGGTCGATGGCCCACAGCTTGATGTCAGTCAGAGCTACAGACGGACAGAGAGACGCCGACTCAAACTCAACTCCCCAACCTGATGTGGTTGTAAGCCGCGTTTCGTTTGAAAAATTTTAATGTTTTAACACAAATGTTACCAACTTCTCATTTACAAGATCTGCTTTTGATCTGACATTGAGATAAAAAAACATTAAAATAAAAACAGAAACCCTCTTCTGTTGTCACAAACACGCCTGGAAAAGTCAAATCCCCCGTTTAAGATAAACAGCTTTATTTGTCGTTTTACAATTGCACAATGAAATTTCATCGTTTGTGTGGAGGGTTAGTCGTTAGCAAACAACCTGTTCCTATGATGCATATTTTTATCATGGTGGGGGGGGGGGGGGGGGAGAAAACACTTTCAGACACGGAGAAAACATGCAAGAACCCAGTGGGACACCTGAAATATTTGAGAATTATTTTAACAATTTAAAAATGCTGCATCACCAGAAAGTCTGGATTTATTCCTGACATTTTGAGCAATCCTTGCAAACAGATGGACAAAACCGCAGCTGGGGAAATGGAATCAAGCCTTTGTTGGGGATTCAAAGAGCTTCGCTTAGAATGGAGCGATGCAGCGCAGGAAGTGGAACTCATCGAGCCTCCAAACGGGTTTAGAGTTGAAGCAGTGAGTCCAGCTCAGACCTCAGAACTGTTTGCCTCGCTCGACTTTGCAGGTTGATCAGGTTGAGGTTTTATTACGTTCCAGCCATAAACATGTACGGTACTCTGGAATGGACTGGGAGCCAAGCCTCTGCATGGTCTCAGTTTCACGAGACACAACTCGATAGGAGAAAAATGACGTCTTAATCCCGCCATTGCACACACTCCTCATGTGACGTACCGATTTAATAGTTTAAGCTTGTAGTTAAGTCGAACAAAAATCAATTATCTCCAGAAAAGTAGCAAATATATGAGAATATTGAATGGTGAGATGAGACTTTTGTTGAGCGATGCGGGGTCTGGTGGAAGGTTTCTTTCATGCAGCTGAATGTGCTTTCTATCTCTCTTTCCTTGAACACAAGGACACAGGGGCGAGGGAATGGATAAATGGACTGCAAAGCGCTGGCTGCAGTAAACAAACCGTCGTTTTTATCACGCCCTCCCAGCGAACGGAAGAAAAGCAAACCGAAAGAAGCCGAAATGAGTCCGACACCACGTCTAAAAGCAGCCCGGCGTCTGAAGCAGCAGCTGTCAGGCAGGAAAATACAGGCGATTGAAAACGCATGAATAGCGTGAAGACATCAATAGAAAGGCGAAGGAAAAGGGTTCAACATGAAAGTCAGAGCCACGACACACGTTTACCAATCACTGATCCTGTGAACCCCGAGCTGATTGTTCAGGGAGCGCTTGTTTTTGTTTGAAATATCCATTTGAAAAAGAATATTTGGAAGATTATTTGCAACAGATTGACTCATCCCGAACGCAGATTTGTAAACTTAAAATGATGTTTCAGCATCAAAGAATTATCTAAAACCAAATTTATCTTTGAAAAAATAAATGAAAAACAGCATTTAACAGCAACAGCAGAGCAACAAAAAGTACCAAAACAGAGGCGATAAAGAGGATTTGGTTTCACTCTTAGGCAGGTATAATGTTGCACATCATTAAGTACACTCAATGATGTGTGGAGCCAACACATTGCTGTCTTATCTTCATCTACAAACAGCAGGCTGCGTTCAAAAGCAGCAAAATACACCTCGATCCGGCGTGTCATCGTGCGCTTGTGTGTTCACCTTTCACAGATGCTGTCCGAGTGCAGTTGTAAAGGATCGCCAGTTCTCCAAACACTTTCCCGGGACCAATGGCGCAAAGCTTCTTCCCTTCTTTAGTCACCTCAACCATTCCCTCTGTGAAGACACCGTTAAAAGATTCACATGAGTCATGCTAACGCCTTTACTCGGCCACGCTGACCTCGCCGCCTCGACCACCATCATTATGCGCGCCTCATTCTGCCCTCTTATCCCTCGCGGGATGGGCGGCCATGTTTGCTGTTTACGCTGCTGGTCCACTCTATTTTCCGTCTGTGCTGAGATGAATGCCTGACCGTCACCTTCAGTCCAAATCAACGTCTCTCGCATTTACTCTCCTCTCCCGGTGAGCAGATGCAGTCCAAACCTCGAAAGCGAGGCTCGCTTTTCTTGGCATGTTTGATTTGAAGGGATGATCGTGGTTCCCACAGGATGACTGGACTTACCCTCCAGGACGTAGACCGTGGAGCCTTCGTCTCCTTCCTGGATGACGCAGCAGCCCCTGGCCAGGCTGGTCGGATGCATGCAGTCCATGATGGTGAGAATCTGAACGCAATGGCTGGGTTAAAAGTCGCGCACGTGAGCGGGCTGAAGATCACAGGTGTGGCCGTACCTGCCCGTGTTCCAGGTGTTTCATGAAGTCATTGTCCATTAGCGCCCTCATGATCAGCTCGCTAGACCTGCACAGACACAGAAGGGGTCACAAAGGTCCGACTGCAGGTCTTGGTGGTGCCGTGACCTGCGCTCACTCTTTGGATTTGCAGTAGCTGGTGAGAGTCACGTCAGTGAGCTGGGAGGGGTCCAGCGCCGTGGGCTCCGCAGATATGGCCTGTCTCTTAATGCGTTGATCAGGCGCCGCTGGAGTCTCAGCCGCCGCTCCTGAACGACAACGAGAACATCTGGCCCGTCTCTTCCAAACATCTGGGCCACAGAACCCTCCTGTTTCTACCAGCCCCGTCGGATCCGTGAAATTCGTTTGGTTCTTTTATCACCAAATAATATATCCTGTTATCTCAAACAGTAACTAAGAACTAGATTTTCTTTGGCTTCTCTCCCATTTTATGTGATTGAAATGAGATATTCATTCATTTTTATACAGTTTCTCACTAAGGAAACATGCAGGATCTTTTTTTTTTTGCTTCACCAATTTAGAGTAAACTTAAGAAAACGTTTAAAAAAAAATCAAATCAAAAGTGTTGTCTGATGACAGATTTTGTGTGTTACCTCCTAACCTCGTGGCTACGGCTCTCGTTTTTTGTATCTGTGAATCCACCTGAAATGGCAGGTGTGAAAACGGGCGATGACGCACCGGTGCTTGTGGCCTCCCCGGGGGCGACCGTCTGCTGCGAAGCGCTGCTGCGATCTCGGTCCAACTCAATCTGCAGCTGTCTGATCAGATCGTCTTTGGTGTCCAGCTCGAGTTCCAGCTCGTCGATCAGAGAGTCTCTCTGTCGCAGCTCCTCGATCTTCAGCTGCAGAGCCAGCTGCAGGTCCCTCAGGGTGCCGCGACCCTTAGACATCCCAGCCATGTTTGAACAACTGGTAAATATACTGGGAGAGGAGGAGGGAAGAGTATAAACACGGTACACCAATCATAGAAATCAACGACCTGTTGTTCAAGGTAAACAGGGTTCTCCTCCCCCCAGCAACACTCCATCAGCTCCTCCTGCAGGAGCCGAAGGGGCTCCCCGACTAAATGATGCATGTAGTCCCTGCGGTGAGTTCAGGGGTCTTCACACTGGAAGTTGAACCATTTCGAATTGCATGAAGCAAATTCTACAGATGTCCCCGTCCTTGCACCGTTTTGCATCACCCGCCGCAAATTCAGTTCTGCTGTCGTGCATCCAGAGCTGTGATTTGGATTATGGGTCGAGTCAGAGGAGACCGTTTGCTTCGGAGGAGGTAAACGTGACACCGCGTGCCACTCAGACTCCGTGACTAAAAATAAAGGGATTCGCCACAAAGTTTAAACGAGTATTCTGGGCCAAGAGCCATCCTCCTACTGAGTTTTAATCCGTTCAGTGTTTTCTGTAATTCCACTGACAGACAGCAAGCAAACAGGCATGAGTGGTGGGAAAAGTACTTTTCTGTTCAAAATCTACTTCAATATTTGAATATATTCCGTATGTGTTCACAGTAAAAACCTAAATATTAATTCCAAACGAAAAGCTCTGAAATTAAACATCTTCTTGCTGATTGGTCCGTTTTATTCGCTTCTCGTAGTAACACCAATAAAGAACTGATTGTTTAGACACATATTGTCAATAATTATCTGGTTGTTCCTGGTCTGCAATAAGAAGCCTCGTATAAATAAACTCACCTTGCTTGGAGAGCTTGAGCCGCTGATGAATAAGGAGAGTCCAGGCGGAGGCGCGTCAACCCTCTGTCGCTGTCTGGCTCCTCGTCGCCGATAAATTAATCAATTAATCAATCAGAAGCAATAAGGTGTGTGTGGATCGACGAGCAGCAGCGATCGGAGGCTGTTCAGTTCGACTCGGGACGAAGCGGCATCAGCTGAGTTTGACAGCGATCCTTCAAAATAAAAGCCCGGTGGTGGAGGAGCTACTCAGAAAATAACTCTGGAAAAATAAACGCACTGAAAATATGGAAGTAGAGAAAGCATGTTCAAAGACAACGAAGTAAAATATCCCCTGTGACTTAACACCTTGAGATGATTTATCTCGTTTTCGAGGGGGGGGGGGGGTCCTCATTTTCAGATCAACAAATATCACTAATTTTATGTTTCATGTATATTTTTATTTTTTTCATGGTGACTGTTACAGTACCGCGTTCAGCCGCCGGGTGGCAGCAGCGTGACGTCACCGCCTACCGGAGTTGGCCGGAACCGGAAGTGCTTGTCGGAAGTCACTGGTCTTGAACAATGGCGGCGCCAGAGGAGGAAAGGAGCGACGGAACAGAGAAACTGGAGTTGTATCCTTTTATTCCAGGTTTAGAACTTTTATCTTTGAGTCAAGATTGTATTTTACAGATTTATGAATGTAACACATTATAAATCATCGCGTTAACTTTCAAATATTAGCCAAATGCTAACCACTGTTTAGCTACTCTGTAGCTGATGAATCTAAGCTAGTTTAAAAAGCAGTTTAGACTAAATTGGGTTTATTCTGAATTCGGACCCGCATTATCGGTGGTGAATCGGAGGAGATTGTCGTCCGACATTTTCCATTTGATTCGCTTCAGTTGAGCAAATTCAAGATGATTGAAGCTCCAGTTTTCAGGTGACAGAAACAAAGTACGTCCATAAATTACTAAGACGTAGCTGATGTATGTAGTAGAATTATCTTAGTGGTTTTCACCCCAATGAAAATGATTGATCAATCGATCGATCGACCAGTGATGGAGGTTATTTTTCCATCCACATCAGCACAAGTAGCTTTTCCCAGTGTTATGTGTTTGAATCAGATTATTGATCATACAACTGGGACGGGGCGGCGGTGAGTTGGGACTCGTAGGATCATAGAGAAGTAGCAGAAAATTGAAATACTCCAGTAAATACACGCCTGAGTAATATCTGTTGCTCGTCATTTATCATCAGGCGTTAAGTGGACTGCTGTTTAATGGATACTTGGTAGATATGGGTGCTCTTCCTTGACCCATTCTGTAGTTCTCTGGACGTTCCCTTCCCGTCGGTCAAAGAGGCCGTCATCGCTCTGCGTGCTCTTTCTCCGGACCGCGAGCCAAGAAAAGGTGGCATCAGTAAACGGATCAGCGTGGCGGGCAGCGTGCTGTCGGTGTGAGTGACCTTTCAGCCGGTGCTTGTGTGTCTTCTGTGCTGACGTCTCCTGCTGAGCTACCGCTTTATTTTTCCCTCAGGGGGTGGCGCGCGGACGAAGCTCGGATCCTGCGGGTGTCCGTGAACTCGTTTCTGGATCATCTGTCTCTCGTTTTGGAGACCATGGTCATGTTTGGTCCTCCTGTCCCCCAGTGAAACCTGAGACACTTATCAGGATGGGTTTGATGCTGTTGGACTCCAGTCATGTGACTTGTGGAAGGAAAAGAGCTGAAACACGCAGCCGACGTTACGTGTTTGACTTTTGACCGAACATTTATTTTTAAAAAGATTTTGCAAATAGCTGTCAGTCATTAATAACAACCTGTAGAGGGCAGCAGTGCACCATTGTAGCGTGTAGTTTAAAAGGAAAAACCACAGTGAATACTGTAATATTTACTGTGAACAGTACACAGTTCATGTATTACTGGTTTCTAAGGAAGTAATAATCGCTGTCTTTAAAAGGCACAAACTTTGGGTGAAAAGTAAAGGATGTTTCACTGTTCTCTGTAATTGCACTCTAGACTGATCATTTTATGGATGAGATTACACAGATATTTTATGTGTAAAGTATTTACCCATGTATTCATGGGTACACTATACTCCGCTACAACTACGTGGCTAATAGTTACATGTTACATGTCACCAGAATGCAGTAATGGATTCCCTTTAGGTTTCTCTGTGAAACAAAGATTTAATGTCCTGAAACAGTCACTGGAAACCGTCTAATCACGATCCCTGACCCTAATGGCATCCGGGTCCGGTTCTTTCAGATGGTATGTGACAGAAGTAATGAGGTCACGCTGTTCAAACATTCAACCAATGGAGGAGATGTGAGATCCATCCGTCGTTAGCACAAACTAGAAACAAGCTTGACTAGCTACCTCATTAAAGTCCTGCATTTACATTAATTAGTGAGTCACAACAACAACCTGACGATCGGGGGGGATTCAACATGTTTCTCGTTTTCACCACAGGTCGTCATCCTCTTTAATAATGTCCACATCTGGATGTTCAGCTGCTGAAAGGCTTAGAAGAGAACAGAGTCCAGGTGTGTCCTGTCCTGGTATCTCGTGCGTGTGTGTGTGCTTTTAGAGTCATCATCTCAGATCTCTGCAGGATGTCATGCTCTGTGGTCAACTGTGTGCTGTTAATTGTTTCTCCAGGCTTTCCACCACTGAACCAGGTGTGGATCATTTCCTATTGGGAGCTAAATGCTGCCAGCACCTGAAACCAACCACACAATCTTGCTTCGTTGAAGACATTGACAGACAAATGACTCATCTTTCCTGGCATTTAAACATCATCCCACTTGCACAGTGTCAAGTAGCAGGAGAAGCTTAATGTAAACCTGCGTTGTAAATTAAACGCAAGCCTGGATGTGTCAAAAAACTAAATGCAAGGGCAGAGGGGTTTCACTTTAAAATGCTGCCGTGGGACCTGATGCACAACTGCAGGTCTGGGAGGTTCAGAGCGGTTTAGCAGAAATCAACAACATGCAATAAAAGAAGAGGGGGGAGCTGCATCTGCTGGGAAATAACAAGATGCAGGCGTTAAGATGCAACGATCTAAGGGTGAGGGAAATAAAGCGAGTGTTTGCTCAGGCCATGCAGATCTTATATCTGTGCTTAAGTGTTATTTGGAGTATTTGTATAATCAATGTGATGCCATTTTTTCCATCTCTGAGACTCTGAACTTCTTAAATGAGTTTTGGTGTCTGTTTCCTTCACTGTGATGTTTGTTAAACTTACAGTGCTATGATTTTTTTTTCTATCCTGTAATTTCCAAAGCAGAAAAGAACAGAACCAAGAAGAAGTGTTGGTGCCAGAAGCTAAGAAAGATTATCTGTTGTCCAAATCATTTATTTTCTTTCTACGCATCAATAACCTGCGACTCTGGAACCGCTGCGGTGTAAAACCCAAATACAGTATGCTGAGTGGATCTGCTGAACAACGACTTCTGACATCAGCTACTGCAGATTGAATGGCATCGCTTCATTGACTGAATGAATCCTAACCAGAGCAGAAAATGCTTTTCAAATATAATGACGGCATTCCTGCCACGTCAGTCAAAATAAGTTGAAGTAAAAACAGCAGTGTTTGTTTTTATTTTTTGTGACAAACGGTGATGGAAGGTTTGAAGGTATCACCGGAAAATGACAAATGATCACCGCACTAATCCTGAAGCCTTCATCAAGAAGAATCCTATATAATCCGATTTTATATTCTAGGTTTATTTGAAATGCACATTGTTCTACACTTTAACATCGAGTTATTATTTCGTGTGAACATTTTATTAAGTCTCCTTATAATTTGGATGATTCTACTTGAAGCTGTTTCAGTCTGATCATTCCGGTAGAGAGATCTTAACAGCTGTGATCACTATTCATTGATAAAGACGTAACACAAGAATCCACACTCAGCCCAGCTATTTAATCTGTACATAATGTTTATTGGCAATGTTCATTTCTACGCTGACGACAGCATCTTGTTTGTCATCGTTGAATGAAGATCAAGATAAATCAGACTTTAATCATACATTAATGCTAATTAATAGTTATCATCATAGATATGTTAAACAAGGACAATAAAAACAGAAAAACAAATGGGTGGAGACGAGCCTAACTCTATCCTGAGGTTATAAAGCCCATCAATCAGGGAAAGCTCACTAATTAGCGTGTTAGCACCAATCCGTCCTTGCATTAGGACCACCTGCTTAATATTGCCCCAACGATCACCGTTGATAAGGGGCAACGACCTGCCCATTTTTCCTGCCTCATGCATCCACTAACAGGCGCCGTGACAAAGACAAAGTGAGATCGCTTCATTTGAGAGAGGTCATAATGTAAAGGTCGACTGGTGCGAATCACGTTTGCTACATCCCAACTCGATACAGACAAAAAATAATAATAATCCAGAATTCAGTCCACATTTGGCCACAAATGATTCACTGTCAAAGCAAATAAAACGTCAAAGGGCAGAGGTGAATAAAGACTGGAAGAGAAAACATTTTAATATTGAGTTTGACTTTAGTTTCCTCTGATCAATCCACTTTTTGTTTTGGTTTCACCTCAGCCCGACCCAAGATGAAACGGTTTCACGCTGAACTTCCCTCCTTCACAAACCGCAGATAAAAACACTGAAGCGGCCTCAGCCTGAAGTCTGTTCCTCCACGCGTCTCTGATTCTCCGTCTCTGAGCATTTCCACCGTTCGTCTCCAGAGCAGAACAATCATCATTATCTCCAGCCGCTTTCGTCTGTCATTACTGACTCCGCGTTTCCTCCCCTTCTTCCTCTAATGTCTGTCAGCTGGCTTCAGAAGTCGTCGTCATCGCATATGTCCAGATAAACGTCGAAGGCCTCTCGGTTGCAGTTTCCATCGGGGGTGAACACGTACTTGTGGAAGGTCCCGTCCACGCAAATGGCTGCAAGCAAGGGAGAGAAGTTAGGTCACGTTGAGCGAAAAGGTTGTCCTTCTGGAACCTCGTTGCGTTCTAAACGTCGTGCCTATGGAAACGCGGACCGAGCTTTTGGTAGTCACAGCGAGCTGAGCTGAAGTTTGTTGATTGGTCTGGCATTGAGGGGAGCAGCCATCTGAGACTCTGGAGGGCGGCGGCAGTAATAAGGAAACATTAAAGACAAAGATCTAATAGAGGTTCAACTGGGGAAGACACGATGAGGCTAATTCTATTTAAGTCGAATGTTTGTCTCAAACAAAACAAACCCGCGTGTTGTCCTCACCGATGACGGAATTGACGTTCTTGGACGTGTTCTTTCCGAAAGCGCAGATGCAGGCGCACTCGGCCGGCACGGTGAAGCTGGCCAACGACCACTGGCTGTCCACGTACTGGCCGATCACGGGGCCCACCTTGCCGACACGAGCCAGTCTGAGAGGAGCAGAGCAGGGAAGCGATTGGGCTCTTTAGAAGAGTTTGTTTGGAAAGAAATGGGGACAGGAAGTCAGAGGCGGGTCTTACGCTGAGCGGCGGTTGAGTTTGGTGTCTTTGAGAGCAAAGATGTGAACGGTGCCTTTGTCACTGGAGGCGCAAAGGAAGGAGGAGTCGTGGCTGAAGTTGATGCTGCGGAGGAGAAACGACGGGCGACAGGAAGGACCGTGATTGGCTGAACTCAAATCCTATTGATCAATCAGCTGATATTTTTTGAGAGTCACCTGATCCACTTCTGACCTGTTCTTGCTTTCAGTCATAAGACAGAGAACAACTTCTTTATAAACACAAAACAGACAAGCTCTATCTACTTTCATTTTTGTTTAATCTGAACGGAATGGAACGTTTAAAACAAAACACGCTGAGCTATGTCGTAAAGTCTGCGCGGATTTTTAAAGTGGCGGCGATAACGGTCGGATTTACGAAGGACAAACGTCTGGATGTCTCGGCCGCTCGAATACAACAAAGACGCTGAGATGGAAATCTTGTGACCCCCCCCCCCCCCCCCCCCCGAGTAAAACATTTCCTAGAAGACAAACATTTTTCCACAGAGAATCAGCGTCGTATTTTGGATTATCTGAGAAATCAGTTCCCAACAATCCCCCACGTAGACCACCAACAAAAGCACGACGCTCCTCCGCAGGATGAACCAGGAGGTTAGTATCTGTTTTCATCCACCGCCCACTCGGCCAATCACAGCGCAGGAAAGGCGAGTACCAGTAAAGGGTGGCCGGGTCGGTCCCTCGCCGCAGCTCCACCAGCTTGTCTCGGGTCGTCGTGTCAAACAGGCGGATGAGTGTTCCCTTACGAGAGGCTGACGCCGCCACGCTGCCGGGCTGGTTCAGCGCCACGCAGGCGATCTCGCTCTGGTGGGCGTTGATGGTGAAAGGAGCAGACGACGTTCCGGGTTTTGTGTTGGACAGGTCCTGAAAAACAACGACAACAACACGACCTTCGGTTTGAAGGACATTGAAAGAGAGCTGTGTGTCTGAGTTTGTTTGTGACTCACAACTAGCTGCAGGCTGCCGCATTTATGTCCAGGAAACACCAGCAGCTGCTTCTCCAGGCTGGGACATAAATCACACAAGCCTGGAGGAAACACGGCCCGATTTATTCTGGTGCTTAGCAGTCGGCCATGATGGAGGAAGGATAACGAAAAAGCCAGAGGAGGACTCTCTACCTTTGGGGTTGTCTCTGGTGTCAAACTCAAAGAGTTTGACGGGGTTGTCTGGGAAACTGTACACATATATCCTGTTCTTTAAAACGATGATGATCCTGGAGGAACAAACAAACAGACTCATCGTACTTGAATGGTGGTATGGTAGCCGGACGGGGTCAAACCGAAGGTGGCGGACTCACTTGTCATGCCTCATGCGGACGGCGAGAACCGGTTTGGTGAAGGTGAACTCCAGCACCAGTTTGTCTTTGGGGTCTCGCGACTCCCGAGCGTCGTCCCAGACCAGCGCTGGAAAGAGAAACGCGTGAAGCCAAAGAACAGCCTTTAATACGCTACTCGGCAGGAGCACAGCCTCTGATTGGTCAACAGAGCAGTCGCGGCTAACGGCAATACAGCGGACACCTGATTGGCATGCGACCGGTTAAACCGGTTTCCTTTAGCATCTGTTCTACGTACTTCACGTGGATCCAGAGGTGGATCCGTCATTCACTTATCAGCTGCTTAGTGGTTTAAGCTCGGCCCCCTGCAGTCTACATGTCCAAGAAGTTAGTTCTGTTAGTTCTGATGAAACGCACCCGATATTTCGGAGAACTTGGGGTTGACTCCTCCTCCGACGACGGCCAGTAGGTTGGAGCGATGCAGCATGGAGCACAGCGCCACGCTGCCCACCTGCTCATGGTCTGGAAAGCACAGAAGAGAAGTCTTAATATTCCAGCTGGAGGTGGATGAAGAAATATTTCCACTCCTGCTGTGTTAGAGGAGACACGCTGCAGGAAAACCATTTATTGATTTAAATGTTCTTCAGATATTAAGCTAATTACCCGCCTCTTTATGAATTAAGCTTCTTTTCCAGTAAGTAGATCAGTGCACATTGAAACCAGACTGGATGTGTGAAGGCAGACAGACTCACCTCCAACATGAAACCATTTAACTTTAACTTTTATTGTTCAAGCTGACCGGCATCATCAATAATAATCATCAATCATCTTTGTGATTTCCTGTCATCAGTGTCTCTCAGCTGATGAAACATCCATCAGCGTGAAACGACAGGCTGTGGAGCCTTTTTAATGTAACACAGTAATTACAGTGATTAATCAGGGCTCTGGTTTATTCCTGTTGGAGTGAAGGTGAACGTTTCCACTAGTTGTTTTTCACCAAAGGAGAGGAAAACACTTTTACAACACATTCGTTCTAGTGCAGCCGAGTTCGGTTAATTACAGGGCTGGACGTCGAGCCATTTGGGTGACGACGTGACACAGGAGGCACCAAAAATAAAAAACAGACTCTGATGCTTCGTGTTGTCTTTGGCAGGAGCATTATCAATGCTAACAGCAAAGCCCATGTGATCCAGATCGGAAGGGCAGCTTGTGGTCTGGGAGTCACGTGATGCGTGTCAGCCTATTAGGGCGCTGTTTGTTGTAGGTCACATAATGGGGGGAACCTTAGTGGGTGATAACTAGTTATTTAATAAAAATCAGTGCGCTGGATATTAAACACTGAATCACCTCACATCCACAGGAGAAATAAGCAACTGTCCACTCACCCAGGTGTCCTTTCTCCATGAGAGGCTCCACGTTGTAAATCCTGACCCCCGTCTCCATCGCACAGCAGAAACAGCCTGAGAGAGAGAGAGAGAGTGAGAGAGAGATCGATGCTGTTTGCGTCCTGTTCCCTCAGCCTGATCGATACATGCCCGCTTGCCGTCTTACTCTGGTCCTGGTTGAACTGCAGGCTGTTGACTCCTCTCTGCTGAGCCATGGCTGCCGACGTCCGTTACCGGTAAACTACAGCTTCAGCTTCAGTCGGACAACCTGGAAGGGGAGAGAGAGAAGACATGACGGCTCTTGTTCCGTCGGCTAATTGGCTAGCATCGTTGCCATTTTTGTAAAAGCAGCGTGAACGCGGCTGCTGTCCCGTTTTCATGATATAATATATAAACTCTCTCTCACCATGAACACGTAGAGTCCAAAGGAATGAGGCGTTGCAAGCAGAAAACACGACAGCGAGGGGAAAACAACAGATGGCAACAGATGTCGCAACGCAGCGATTTGTTTTTGTTTTGACGGATGTGACGTCGTCGGCACGTGCTTCCTGTTTCCTGTTTAAAAATAAACTTATTTTCATTAAAAGAATCGTAACAAAATCGATATAATGAAAAAGATGGGAGGATTTTTTTCATTAAAAAAAGATCATGACGTTATATATAATGAATTAAAGGTACTTAATACATTAAACTAGAAAGGCACTCAAAGAACATTCTGCCAAACATTCAATCCCCTTCTCATTGGATTTACACCGTCCACATGGTGATCTGGATCATCATCAAAAGGTTTTAAATTGTTCTTGGTGTAACCGGATGATTGGATGTAATTAGGTAGGCAGGTGTGGGAGGGAGCACCTGTGGCCCATTTACCACTGATTGGGGGGGGAGTATATAGGTGCTTCCCCTCCCTCGTTCCAGCGTCCTCATTTGTGTTTTCCCCCGTCTGGAAGGCAGGTTGGCCGTAGACTGTCACTGCCTTGTCTCCTTTTCTTTTGTTTTTAGAGTGTTAAATAAATATTTTTAATTATTAACTGCTGTGCTGGTTTTCACTGTGAGCGGACCTGTGGGTGGGGAAGCCCGCTAAAAAGAGCTGGGGACCAAAGGACCAAAAAAAAATAGATCTTTAGGTTGCAAGTCCTAAAGTGGCGTTGTTGGCAACAATCGTCTAGCCCCATATGCCCAACGCCACGTTGGTATCTTTATACACCAACCATGAAAAGTAAAAGGGAATTGAAGTTGATGTGTATTTGTGAAAGATTTTTGAATCCGTAAATGGGGTTTTCAATGTTACAATTTAATGTATTTTACTGACTCCATTCAGGATCCGGTCCGGATTAAATTTGTTTGTAAACTAGAGGTTCCCACCCTATACGACTGTCAAATTCCATAAACATCGGTCAATCAACCGAGATATTGAGGAACAAATTTTACAGCGCAATTAGCTGCGATATTAACACAAATTTCAAAGTTATCCCCGACTTGCAACTTTTCACATCCCTTGTTTCATTGAAATCCTCAAATCCTAGTGTCCAAAATGCCAAATAAATATTATATTTTGATGACCTCTTTCAGGGGGATCTGTTCTGAGAGAGGTGACAGAGAGCTGAGGGAGGCAGCGGAAAAAAGTTATTTTTGAAAAGTGGTTTCAAAGCAGCAGCTGAGTCACAGCCAGAGCTGCACAATACAGCACAATTTTAATTATGTCTGCTTTATTGCTTTAACAATGCCAGTGGGCAATGCTATTCTGTGAGGAGATGAGGATTTCAAACAGTGTGTGTTTGCCTGAGATGACGATATTAAAGCATACTTGTATGGCATGAAATGTGCAGACCCTAGGATGAGAGGGGACAGAACACTGGGAGTTTTTATTTTATTTATTCACAGAGCCATGAGTGTGTTCTACTTGATGAGTAGCAGCATAACCTCCATTATCTGCACATTTCAGGAGATAAGTCTTGCCAACCAGCACAAGTTTTCTTTTTAGACTAAATTTTGCCGCATGGTTCATTAAGTGCAGACAATTATTGAAGTAACGGAAGAAAGGACACATTTGAAATGCTATAAAAAATCAGGCCTGAAATGTTGAATTTTCTTTCAAAACTTCCACATAAATGTAACAAAAAGCCTTTTAAGCAAAGTTTCTCTCATGAGTCAATGCGAAAACATTAATGTAAAATTATGCATAATTGTGTTGATTAAATTATTCCTTAGAAACTAAATTCTGCATGAATATTGTATAAGTAGTATATATTTAATTAAAGTATCACATATTATTCTATCGCCTACATTAAACCACACTCAAGTCGTTCTGTGCTGAATGATTATTCCTCACTATGCTTTTTCACAGCACTGTAAAATCATCAGACTTTGGACTTTACTGGGCTAAATTAACATTTTGATACCAAGACTGGTTTTCAGTTTAGGGTTAGGGTGGCAGGCTTCAGATTTTATAATGGGTGTGTATTACGGTCAAATGTTGACAATTAGAGTGGGTGATGTTCTCATTAGTGTGGGCGGTGTTATCATTGGTGTGAATGACATCATCATTAGAGTGGGTGACATCATCATTAGAGTGGGGGATGTTATCATGAGGGTGGAGGAGAGCTGAAAAATGGTTGCACACATCTTTCATTTGAAGTCAGTTCACTCCCTCCCTCATCGATAATGTTGACACGAAATTACTAGTTCTAGTAATGCTAAACTGGAAGCTAACTGACGTAAACCTTCAGCTCAGAACTCTGATCAGCTGCCTCATTTGCTTTCATTTGAACTTTGACCTGAAAGCTGTGGAGGAAAGCCAACGGTTTAAACTTTCTCTTTCTCTTTGTAACGTTTCCATTTTAACTTCATCCTCACAAATAATAAATCTGTTCCTTGACTTCTTAGAATGTTGGCTTGTGTTCTCTCTCTTAACAATGCCGCCCACAGGCTTGGGATCAGGTGGTCTTGTTCAATTAATGCTGACTAAACCACCAATCAGCTTGTTCCTCTGCTCTGATTGGTCCCGTGATGGTCAGCTGTTTCTGTTAGTTCAGACTTGCCCTTCTTTATATGTGAATTAGCCAAATTAACCTAATAATAGTGAAGTGTACTCGTATTAACTTGTCAGAACAACTGCAACCTTGAACCCAAAATTCGGATACAAAGAGAGCTTCTCTGAAATAGAAATTCAGATTAAAAGGGGAAAGGTCACAAAATCAAGAGTTTGCAGACAGAACCAGAGACGGGTCCAGATTTATCAGGGGATGCAGGAAGGAGACGACTTAATGGAAGGTCAGCTGAGAGGAATTATGGGTTAGTGCAGAGCCAGAGGGGGTGATGGGTAAAAACGGAAACCGAAAACTCTGAGGCCGAAGCTTTTGAACGAGTTTCCACATTTATTTGACACAATGAAACATGAATACAACATATTATCTGAATTCATTGCATCAAAGACTTCTTTGCTGTGTTGACATTTGAAGGCAGCGATTTGAACTGGATAAGATGCACGACAGCACAGTTTGTGGTTCCATTAACTCTCTCCCAGTTGACAATGGTCTGCCAGCCAATGTTTATATCCAGACATTGGGTAACTTAGTCACATAAACATAAGCAGAACCCGAAGCGAGGCTGGACGGTGAAATTTAAAACAACTTTGCAGAGGGACGTTAGGAATTTAAAGTCTTAAAAGTCTGTTCAAACTGGACTTCCAGGTACTGACAGACCAGTAAAGATTCCATTTGCTCCAGTAAAATGGAACAATAATGTCAATTTTGGGGGGGCTTCAGGAAAAAAACTTTACCCTCTAGTTTTGACTTGCAGGTTAGCAAAGACTCTAAATGGGCAGCGCGGTGGATAGTGTCGTTGCCTCGCAGCAGGAAGGTTGCAGGTTCAAATCCAACTTGCAGCCTTTCTGTCAGGTGTTTGCATGTTCTCCTCGTGTCTGCGTGGGTTCTCTCCGGGTTCTCCAGCTTCCTCCCACCACCAGAAAACATGCAACTTAGGTCCAGGTTGTTATTGTGAAAGAGAATTTATCCTGGTTAAATAAAGGTAAAACAAACATTTATAATGTTAGCAGCAAAGAAAGGCTACAGTTTATCAGCCAAAGGTGATAAACAAATTAAATAGTTAATTACATTTAATAAACAGCTGAAACTGTTGAAACTGAAATGAACAAGAACAAGTTAATCAACGCTAACAGCCATGATTAATGACTCAATATATTACGATGGGTACTAAGAGGAACGTAACCTGGCAACTGCCTCCGGGTCCTTGTTTCAGGTGTCAACAGGAGACGGTTTTTCTTTATCCGCGTGTCGGATGTGAGCCTCGACTGGTGTTTGGCACTCAGATCATCTTCCTGTGTTTATTACAGTTCTCTTGAGATTAAATTGTTTCCTCTTTGTGCTGCTCTGAGAAACGTTTGAAGATGCTTGTCATCAATCAGAATAAGCCGCAGGTTTGTTTTCAGTAGTTCAGATGCCCTATAAATCAGCTGAGTTAATTCATGTTTGTGGGGTGTAATCGCTTTTAATGCTGGAGATGTTTGTGTGCATAATGCAGTCTGTGAAGCGGGCCGGTCACGGAACACACAGCAATGAACAATGCTCTATGGAACGAGGCTTAACAGCAGCGATTCAAATGCAATTATTCCATGGATGTCGCAGTTTGTGGTGGAATGTATCTCTGATTTAATAGCCGACACCCCCACACAACGATTGGCTGTGATTGCTTGTCAGGGACGGGCTGTAAACTACAGTCATTCATTGTAAGCTGTTGAACTATAATTATAGCTGTCAAATTAATTTGCTAATTAACAAAGAACATACTTAAATTGGAGTATTTTGAAGAACCAGTAACAACAGTTATTTAAATAGTCATTAACTGCCACAGTTTTTTGACAAAGAGAGCAGGTCCTCCCTGAGGTACACCTAATTTTCTACGGTAGCCCGTCATGGACATATCGTAAAGGCCTTGGTGTTTTCTGCCACCACCATAGAGGCTTGTGAGATGAGGAGTGTTCAGTTGGTTACAGTGTACAGGTGCCACTACATCCATTTAGTATTTATACATTTATAACTGAGCTAAAAGGAGTTAGCCAGACAGTTAGCTGTGAGTATAAGTAGCATTAGCAGGTTCCTCACATTCAGAGAAATCACTGTGAGAATGGGGAATAATTTAAAGGAAGAGAAAATCAAAAAAATATTACATTTTAACATTGAAAACCTCATTTACAGAATCTATAATCAGTAAAAACAAAAATACAAATCAACTCTGATTCACTTTTACTTTTCATGGTTGGTGTCTAAAGATACCAAGAACTATTTAGAGCCTTTTGATGACGATCCAGATCACCATGTGGACGGTGTAACTCCAATTCGGATGGGAATGAGCTGCTTGGCGGAGGTCTGTGCTCTCTGAGTGCTCTTCTTGTTCTAATATAGGATCATTTTCCTCTCTTTTTTTCTTCAACCGAATGAACCTCTTCTGTTCTCTCATTCCCACGTTTCACACCTTCAGTGAATCAAGAAGGTGTGGAGGTGAAATGCTGGGTGGTCCAACTGTTCTTTATCCTAATGCTGTCACATGAAAACCCTTGCGATGATCGTCATCTTCTCTGTGCCATTATATTTTGTGCCACTTTATGGCTGTTTTATGGATATAATGTGACTATAAATATAGGACAACAATCTCCTTCCCCTGAAGTTTCATCAATAGAAATGATTTCCACATGCCTTCCGACACACAAACACCCTCTTTTTTTCTCTTCTTATTAATGCTCAAAGTTTCTTTAGAGACTCGTCACAGACGTGGATAACTTTCATCTTCGTCCAGAAACGCAGTTCATCCAAGCAATTAGCTCCATCCCAAAGGTTTACTCTTAATAATTGAGTCGACACGCAGACAAGCGTTCTTATTTCAGCCTGCAGCACATTATGTGCCCAAACTAGTAATGCAGCATTTTTCATTAGAGGCATTTGTGTCTCTAATGTGTCTCTAATCTCTTTTCAGGGATTTATCTCAGGATGACAAAACAAAATAATAATTTAACGACATATTATATCTCTGAATAAATAAACCAAAAAAATAACTGTCATAAACCAAGGGGCTAATTACTGTGGGAAAATCGTTATGGAACCAGCTGATGTCCGGACCCTATACCTACCAAAAAGATTTACTCATCTTCAGAGGCAGCAAACGGCACTGATTGATGTGCCGTGATCGGACCTCATCACACCATACTGGAGAACCTCTTGTGTTCGAGCTAAACGTGCAGTACCTGCACACTTTGCCTTACGCAGCATCTTTCCCTCAATGAGTGTTGCCCATGGAAGAATCCGCATAAATGAATACAAGAACAAAACAGGAGAACGCTGACGCTATAAACCCTGAAGGAGGAGGGAGGAGGACCGAGAGAGGACAAAAAACAAGTGTAAGCAAAAGGAGGCCAATCATGTCGGAGGACCCGAACTTGTTTTCGGCGATGATTTATGCAGGAGAGAAAAGAATTAATGCAATCTGCCAGTCCAGCGTTAAAGGTGAATGGGCCGCATTTAAAAAAAATGAATAGAAATTCCCATTTAATCTAATTTCCTAAATGCACACTTAATTAACGCATTATAATGATTTTAATTGGCTCTAATCAATTTATTCAGTTATTCTAATTCCGTGACCTCCTTTTAAAGTCCTCAGTACGACGCTGGAAGTTGTTCTCCCTCTAGAGTATAAAGCATCCTCCTCCCGTTTCACCTCCTCTTTTGCTCATAGCTGTCTGTCATGTGGTCGGAGGTACTACGGAAACATTTCATTTATTTTCTGGATTCATAAAATCCAAACTAGAGTGTTCTCTGCCTTTTAAAATCCTAGTCCACGTTCAAACAGTAAAATCATTCGCAGTAATGCAGACGTTCTCCCGATAAATCCTGACGTGAAGTCAAATTTCTGTGAGAGCTGTAAAGCCGTTGGCAGAATGTCATGCCTTTTAAAATGGAAATAAAATAATACTGCAGCATTGACTTAAAGGGGGGGGGTCATTTGGGGGGGTCACAGTGGCTGAATCGCTTTCTGCTGCTTCGAGATGCTCCTGAACGCATCACGATTTCAATCCAGTGCTGCACAGATGGGTGCAAATAGATTTGCAGCTTGGTGTATAAGATAAACACTAAAACGCGGATTCACCTGCAGACGACCTGGACCTCAGGCCCTGAGATGATGTCTTATGGCTCACGGTGTGAAATCTGTCTCGTAGGGAAGGTCATTAAATTGTGCCTCAGAGGTTTTGTCTTCCTGACTGAACTTTTGCTTCCTTTGATGGATGAGCTTTTAAAACGTGACCATTAAGTTTCCAGTTGGACCCAATAGTAGCCCAATAAAGTCAACAGAATGCTTCTGTATAGTTGCCAAAAACACTCGTGGGAGAAATTGCAGGGGATGATCTATTGTCATGCAGATGTCCAGCGAGTCTGTTGTCATTATATGCATGACAACAGAGCGCCAGTGAGAATTTAATAGCGGATAGAGACGGTTGGGAGCTGACAATCACCTGTGCACAAACTGAAACAGAAGAGTTCACGCATCCCTGTGGGGCGGGGGGGGCGCTGACCATCCGAGGCAATGTTGTTCCAGATTTATAAATAGAAAATGATAAAAACCATTCAGTCGAAAAATGATTTAACCTTTATCTTTTTCAGCAGTGCTTACGGAATAGAAATTCAATTCTGCTGGGCAAACATATTTATTAATCTTCGCGTGTCCAAAGTCAGACATGCACCATGGCTGATGTAATCGGAGGCACGTAAAGGCCAAGTATGAACGTCATGTTCAAACAACCTTTCCTGCATGTTTATGATGTTTGTGACAAAACTATTGTATGGAGACTAAAAAAGTGCATTTCAATCAAACTCTCCGTCGATTATTCCCATTAGGCTGCATTCATTGGTGTTGGAGGCGGCGTGACACCGTGGCCTCCGATGCACGCTTGATGTGTTCTATACTTATGTTTCCCTCTTTTTTTTCATGTTAATTCCATTTATTTGTTTTAATCTGCACTTTGTGTCAGCGCTTGTTGTTTTAAAGTGCCCTATACAATTACAGGCAATAAGGCCCAGAATAAATATTCATCGTCTTGAGAGGAGGATACCCGATAGTCCTGGGGACATGAATGTCACTGCTTCCCTGTGCCCTGGGACAAATTAGAGTCAACGCATGTGGCTGTATTTACATGAAATTTACAGTTTGCCCAAGGATCAATCCTCATCGATCGTTGACCCCGAAGGCTCGTCTGACACCGCTGCGATCCTCATCCTCGTAGGTAATAAATATTAAAATATAACGTGTACGCTGATGTCAATCTGTGAGCTTTAACACCGCATTTAATGTCTTATGCAGCAAAACGCTAACACAAGTGATAAATGAATGATTGTGCGTGTGGCTCTGTGATGATGATGATGATGATGGCGGCTTGTCCGAAGTGTTGCCAGCCTCGTGTCCACTGACTGCTGGGATAGGATCCAACACGACCTGTGACCCGGTAACGGACCCAGCATTCCAGATTAATGAATTAATGACAAGGTCAAGGTACTGACCTTTTGCATATGTGTATCCCAGTTTATATATATATATATATTAGCCAGTCTGAAGGAGCCAGTCTAGTTCAAATGGAAATCAACCAAATAATTCAGATGACACTTTGGACTACGTCGCTACGATGCTCGTCTCCGGCAGCTGATGAATAGCTGGCGCAGAGTGCAGTGAAGTGATCAGCGCTGTCTTTCAGAGCCACAGCTGCACGTCTCGGGGACACATGGATAAGGACGTAATTAAGGATTAAGTGGAGTAAAGCATCAGCAGACAATCTTATTGCAGCGCTGCAGCGCTCGGACAAGCTATGATGTCACCCCTCGATTAACCTATTGATCTGCTTTAATTTGATTGCGGCGCTCGCAAGGAGATCTGGCGCTCCTAATAAAGAACAAATTCATTTCATGATAACTTCGTCTGAATGGACTGAGAATGAACCATCGCGATGTGTTTTCTCAGCCGCGTGCAGAAAAAGGGGCCATTAAATGCCAGCTTTCTCTCCCTGGAGCATTAATTGCGTTAATCACCTTTATAAATGACAGGGAGCGTCTGACTCACACCGTCTGGCACACTGGGTTAGGCAACAATGGAGGGTCATCCCACGCTTTCAGTCACCCCCGAAAATCAGCCGCAGCTCTGGCTGCCGAGAGCCCAGCACAAAGACGACTCCCGTCCTACTCATCTACACATTAACGCTTCTGTAGGCATGTTGTGGAAGCTTGTGACTCACATTCCCAACAATGCAATGGACAGTATTGTATATTTGTGAGTCGGCCATTCCAGAGGCAGACGTGGAAGCTCTTTTCATGCCTGCAGGAAGCAGGGAGCTTTTAGGCAGGCGAACGTGGAGCACAAAGTGTCGAATTCTATTCATCAGACACAGCCTACTTTAAAATAGTTGTGTCTGCTCTTTCTTTTCTTTCCCACCGGGGCTTAGAAGCAGTAAAGTGGCTACTAGTATTAGCAATCTGCAGACGTTTATCTATGGACAATTATATTCCAGTGTTTGCTTTTGGAAAACTTTACAGTTTAGGTCAAGTATGAACTTGTTTGCTGTGTGGAGCATTGGAAGCGCTGTTTTTTCCTGGATTAAAAAAGTTTTATTTTTAACCCTCACATATAATTCTGACATGAAAGAAGCGTTGGAATATTTATATAATTTAAAAAAATATATTTATATAATTATGTAGGAGACTTTTTGTATTTTCAATTTTACACAAGATGCATCTTTAAATGTTGGGGAAATCTGATGGCAGGTCATTTGTTTTCTTCAGCATCCCACATGTGTTTAACCCTCCATCTGACGACACGGCAACAGAAGAGGAGGGTCCACAGATCCTATAGGAATCACATTTGGAAAATGTTTAATCCCCCCAAAAAAGGATAGAAGCGTCTGTGAAATGCAGCAGATAGTCCACTGATCTCAGAAAGCTAAAAAGGAGTAGAACTATTTGATATTCACAGCCTGCTTCCTGTTTGCTCTGACGATGCACATCTGGATCTAAACATCCATGAATCAGGTTTGTGTGTTCAGATCCGGTCCACATCCGGCATCTTTTCCACTTCTTCATTCATTCTGCAGCTGCACCCCCCAAGGAGGTGGCGAAAGAGACGGTGATAAATGACAAGGATTAGTATTGACCAGTAACACAGGAAACAGCCCGATTCTTCCTGATCAATAATCCGGCTGCTGAGCCGCTGTGCATTCACGCTGCACTTGAAGTGAACACTCTGCTGTTGTGCTTTAATGAATCGCCCTCGGCGACAGGAGCGTCTTCGTGGCTCTCCTGAGAGTTTAAACCGGGGATCTTCATCTCATTAAATTTGATATGACGGAAACACACGTGTGTATTTTAACTCACACACACTCTGTGTCACTTTGCGTCCCATTAACAGCTAATTAAGATGTGAATGATCTCCTTGGGGGGTAGGGGGGGTTCTACTTAAGAGGCTTTCAGGCGGCTCCTCATCCCGCATTAATCTCTTTCCCCAGGGGAACGCTGGATATTGATCTGCTTTTTCCCACGACATCAATCTCACTTGGAAGAGATAAGCAAGAATAAAGTGAGATGTGCATCACGTCCAGGAAGAAGGGTGATGAAGACCCTCCCCAATGCTGCCAGTTACACAGAGGGGGAAATGCACGTTGAGTTTAATGCCAAATACTTTATCATCAATAATAAGAAAATATATTGGACTGTTTATATCAGCTTACACTCAGCGGTGAAAAATGTCATAATTTATTTAAAGAGACTCAAATATTGTTCTTTTTGTGCAACATTCTGCTGCTGCTGTTCTCACATAATGTGATGCGTTGGTGTGGATCAAACTACAGCATAAAGCAGCACATAATGCGGTTGCTGCGTGATTCGTTATCTAAAGCAGGAAAATGTAAAGTTAAAGCTGCGATATTTCATCTCCTCAAAGATTTTAGGATGGAAGGAGGCAACCTGATATAATGGGAAACAATTATTTTGTTTCCTAATGTGCCAAAAATGTCCAATGGGTGATAAGTCTGAACCGGGGGGGGCAGGTCGGTTTATCATAGTCTTACTATGGCGCTAAGCTGCAGCAATAGGTATAGAATGTGGAATGACATCACTGAACCGTCCCAACACTTCCACATTCTCCATCCCTCTGCACTGTTGATCTGATCCTGCTCACCTTCATTTCTCTCTTTTCTAGAACGTCAAACAAAAAGGGGCTAAGAACTGAGCCCTGGTGCACTCCCACATCTACACTAAATCTCCTGTCACTCCTACTTCACACTTCACTGCTGCTTCTGCCCATGTAATTTGCTTCTTACTTTGAGGTATCCAGAGAGGGAGCATTAATTTAGCGCTCCAAATAATTTCACTGGATCTACTTAGCATTCGTCCTTTATCAGGAATCAACGGACAACTTTCAGCATCTCAGAACAGAGCACTCCTTCGGGTATAAATTCACAGACAGGCGCTGCCAGTGTTCCTGTGATTTCAGTCGTCACTCAGTGCTAACAGAGTTCCAGCTGTTCATTTAAAACAAGAACAACAGCTCAGCAGCGAAAAGATCTTATCTGCTCATTGTTTGGAGGCGATCCGGCCGAGGCATTACTCACCGTGAAGCTCGGGCTTTATCGCCTCCATCTGTCTGCTCTCAAACGTGGAATGGAGGTGTGTAGGAGAGAATGAAAAACAAGCCTCTATTGTTTGGAGAATGGGATGAACTTTGACTCCAGTCTGCATCAACACACCAACGAGATGTCTGTCGGACAAAAGAAGGAAGGGGGAAAAGTGGATGAGCGAGAACCCGATGGCGGGATGCGTACCTGCGGCGCGTGTGTGAAATTCAATTGATTGTGTTCCGTTGGTGGCTCGGATGCAGGGAAGCCTTCTTTGTTCCCCTTCGATAGGGGGTATCAATATTAATCAATTATGTGCACACAAAAATGAACACAAACAGAACAATATATGTTCATTGGGTTCATGTTGTGGTGTTATAGTGCCAATAATCAAAAGGAAAAATCATGAGTAATTATGTTTAATAATAACTTTAATAGTGACAGAATAATAAACAGGAGGAGCTTAATGCTTGATTCCATTGAGATCCAGAAGTACCTTTGAAATGAAATATACACGAATGCTTATTCCAATTACTGATCAACGTGTTTCATGAAACGTCCATCGAGAATTTTACATTTAAGTGATGAAAACTATGAAGAAGAAAGGAAGCTGTGTCTGAAATGTTAAAGTGAAAGGACTCCTATGCTTATGTGATCAGTAGATATTAGTCGTGTGAAATGGGACTCGGAAAATGATCGCCTTGTGAATATGGTCTATTATAGTTTAAGACAAAACTTAATTGATCCTCAAGGAGGAAAAGATAAACTGTACAACAGTACATAAAGTAATTACCTCCACTGAGGAGGTAATGTCCTCACTGGTTGGTTTGTTTATTTTAAAAGGGTTATTAAAAGTTATTTACAGATTCTGATGGATGTTCTGTATAGATGTGGGGTCCAGTCTTAGGATCAGTCCATCAGGTCCATGTAGTGCTCTGGATCCAGAACATTTCTAAAGGATTCTCTACTATTGTTGGACAATTTCTGGATCAGATCTCGAAGACGCCAGAGTCTGATCCAGATGCAGGTCCTATTCTGGATCTGGTGATCCAGAAACTTTAAATTCATATAAGTGAGGTAAATAACAATGACCCAGACTGACCTGAGATCAGATTGGAGCTTGGTTTTAAATCTATCTTCAGAAGTTCCTGATACATTATTCATTCATTCATCTTTTGTCTCTTACAGGGTCTCGGGTCGTGCTGGAGCCTATCCCAGCAGTTTACGGGCGAGAGGCTGGGCTCACCCTGGACAAGCCGCCAGTTCATCGCAGGGCCACACACAGTCAGACAATCATTCACACTCACACCTATGGAAGCTGGAGAAGCTGGAGAACCCCGAGAACCCGGAGAGAACCCACGCAGACACAAGGAGAACTTGCAAACTCCTCACATAAAGGCCACAAATCAGATTGGAACCTGTGACCTTCTTGCTGTGAGTTTCTGATCCAGATCCTACAAAAAAAAGCGTGTGATGATAACAATGTGATCCAGAGCCTAGGGGCAGTCACATGATGACGGTCAGCCTATCAGAGGACTGCTCTTTTTATGGCGACATCACGGGGAACTGAGTCTTAGTTTCTGCCAGATTACAGAATCTTAGACTCATGATGGTGGTGCCTCATTTATTTTCATGTGCTGCAGCTGAACCATGTTGGCAGCCGATGGACACGCCACACATTACAGCAGGAATCTAACACTGCATGACCAGCAGAGAGCCGCTGCAGGGCAGAGCCGGCGAACATCCCCCATCATCCTCTGCTGCCTCGAACGCACAGAACAGATCAAACCGATTAAACAACGCCGTCTCGTTTCCAGGCGACAGTGAGAGCAGAACGTTACGTTAACATTAAACAGAGCTTATTAAGTTCGGCTGCCGCATCTCGCCGGGACTCCTCTCATTCATTGGACGCTGCGCTCTTGGAAGCAAATAGATGATGGAACGAGCGGGTATTAGGGAGATTTAAAGTATGAATATCCAGTGGAAAGTTTAATTGCCGCCCTAAATATCGTACGTCTGCCGGAGTGAAGTGCTTTTTGGAGAGCGATAAATTCTCCTTTTGTGCAAGTGTGTGTGTGTGTGTGTGGGACACAAATGGAGCGAGAAGGAGTGAAGGGAGGAGAGAGATAAATAGAGACCTAATATGGCGACCTCCCTGAATAAATGAAAATGTGGGCATGCAGTATTCAGATGGTTCAGCGACTGCTGCAAACGAACGGGTTTGTCTGACCCGCAGCTCAAAGTCACTGCACCTCAGCATTAATGATTCACCGGCGGCCGCCTCGGGGGGCCAAGATGTGATCTGATTTATAAATCGGCGCTTTAAAGCTCTCTGGCGGAGCAGATAATGGGAAAATATTTAATAATGAACTTTGTTTGGCTCCCTGAGGGCGTATTTAGTACAGTTAATGTGGAGTAATCTGAAGGGTGAGCCGGCAGACAGGCCGAGGCGCGAGAGGCTGAACTCGGCATCCGAGGCAAAGCCTTACAATCTCGTCTAATCCCTGCAGCGGGGTGGACGGCGGCGTCGAGCAGGCCGGCGGGGCCTCCAGCACTGCTGAACCGGCAGCAGGATCATGGCGGGCTAGCTTCCCAGCGGAGGAATGGAAGGCAGCCAGACGCACCGGGTGCACCCGACCTCCGGCGGACGCGGGAGTTTCCTCATCCGACACCGCTGACACCGCCTCAGGAAGTAGAACTTTGGTGAAAAGAATCAGATTTAACTAAGAGGCCGGTTTCTTTGAGTGTGTTCTGATTGGTGCAAATGAACAATCCTGAATCTGGTCGATTTAATAAAAAAAAAAGTTTTTCTTTGAGGATAGTTTGCCTATAAATAAATTCTAGTTGAGGGTCTATCACAGGGGTGGGCAAACTTTTTGACTCGCGGGCCAAAATAGGTTCTGAAATTTGACAGAGGGGCTGGACCAAGAACAGATGGATGGAGTATTTGTGTGAGCTAAATGACTAAATGACACATGAAAGCTATTGCATTAAAGGATTTGGCCTTTTACAGGTAGCATTACAGGGATTAGGTCAAATGAATGAGGTTTAACTATAATACAATTATATTTAATGATATAATTTGGACAAGTTCGGCGGGCCGGATTAAAAAGACCAACGGGCCACATATGGCCCCTGGGTTTGCCCATGTCTGGTCTATCAGTTTGCTTTAGATAATACACGAAGGAATTAAAGGAACTCTTGGGTCCTGGCAGAAGGTTACACTCTATGTGCTGCTGGTCATGTTAGCGAGTCACTGATGTTAAATTCAGTGACTGGTGCGGGGATCGTGCCACCCTGCGTAGTAAAGTAAAAAGTGATCTGTACTCCTTGATTCATTAACATGTTTCGTTCACAGCCAAAACAAAAAGGAAATGGTAGAAGGCCGTCCTCTGTCGAAAGAAAACAGAGTCTAAAAGCAGAGGGGAGTCCTCATTTCTCTTCTCTTCACACCCGTCCTTGCATTTACATTCTTTATTTCACGTGGGGAGCGAGCGGCGCCGTACAATACGCCTCCTCGGCTGTGCACGCTGATTTCAAATGACTTTTTCGCCCTCCGTTCTCTCGAGGTGACATGACGTGCGTCTGCTTGCCCACAGAAAAGTCATGAATAAATGGAAAAGATGTAATATATGTGATCCGGGAGGCCGGCCTGGGAAAACATGGTGATCAGATTTCCGAACAAGATCCGTGCTCTGCAGACAGGCTGACAGGCAGGCCTTCTCCCGTTTCATCATTCCCAGATGATGACGGTCGTCAGGACTCATGCTAATGAGGAGCCGCTGTAGAATACACAAATCACAGTTCAAACTTCGCTCGGTTGAAATTTCTCCACCTCACCTTCCATGCGCACTCGCCTTCTCACCTGCATCAGGGATGGAACGTGAAGAAACGCCCACGTCGATCGGTAGAGGCTTCCATCTGGACTCTTTGCTTTGTCCGTGAGCCAGGTATCGATCTGACTCACCTTTTCCCTCTCAGCCTCGGGGGGCGAAGCTACATCGGCCTCGCTTTCCCGCCAGCAGACGGATTGCGTGTAAACTCACTTCTCCCAAATGTTTGAACTTCATGCCAGAAGGAGGCTTTAAATGTATATATATATTTTTATTCAATATCAGGTTCAACCAAAATATACATGAAATCTTATACTAGTAAAAAGACGAAATTCAATCCCGCTTGAGTCCATAAGGATATAACTACATTTAATAATTAATCATTGAATTCTTCATTTATTTATTTTAGCTCAAAACAAGTGTAGTGTATTATAGAAGTATCGGATCGGGACTCGGTGCCGGTGTAGGTTCAAAATCGAGTGACTCAGACTCGGGGGTAAAAACAATCCTGATCGGGACATCCCTATAATTAAGTCCAATATTTAAACATTCAAATTCCTTGTCACGCAGCCTCACCCTAAAATACTTTTATTTCCACACAAGCAGAAGAAAGTAAGACACAAACCAAACATGAAACATCTCCAGCAGTTTCCGTCTTTGGGTGTCAGACTGCAGGGTTGCCAGGTCTGGCTTTTCTACCACTGTTCTGGTGCTCTTGGGTCAGAAGTAGTGGAATTTAGACCTGGACAGAAAAACCTTTGGGTGGTTTTCCTGCTTAGGTTAAGTTTTAATGGCGTCTGATCTGTAAATGTGCCTGATGAGCGGCGATAAAGAATAGATTTTGCCATATACGCAGCTCTGACTCAAAACAGTAATTCAGACGACGTCCTCAACATCGCTGAACATATTTCCCTTCGTCTTGAGTGAGGAACATGCTGTAATATTTAGCACTGAGAGCCAGAGTTTTACACTTCAGATCAGATGATGGCAAATCCTGCTGAGCATAATGGACGCACTCGCTCAACTACAAGCACGGTGACAAATGATCGAGCGATCCAATGAGCAAGTGGAGCCTTAAAGCCGAGCGCTCCGACACCTAATCCCGGATTCATAGGAAAAGCGATCGCCGTGATGAAAGAAGAACTGCGAGGGGAGATGCTGAGGATAAAATAAGATGGCTTAAGAAAGATAAAGAGAGAGTGAATCTATTCTCCAGTGATTTTCTTCGCTGTATGAACGGGCTCGCTGGGTCAGCACTCTCTGTAACAAATGGATATTCCAGCACCATTTTTCATCTTGGATTCTCTCCTCATGCATTTAGAGATTTCGTACAGTCGCGGGAGGAACGTCGGCCCCTTTGTGTCGTTCTGTTGGGCACAGTAGCTCTAAGCCGTCCAGTCCAGTTCATTACTCATAAACATTTGAACATTTGAAATATTAATAACATAGCGGGGATAAGCTGTTATTTTTTTAATTGTCTTGATGGCTTTAGCTTAGCAGTTTCTTTTTTTTAGTGCTAGCATTATTCTCAACACACCATCTGAACTTTCATAGCGATGCTAGATAAAACAGTTGATATGATTTTTAGTGCATCTGAAACCAATAGTACATCAAGTGTGTAGTATTTACAGGAAATATTAGAGTATTCAACGACAATATCATCATAAGAGATAGGTGCTGTTTCTTCTTCTTTGAATAGGGTGCAGCAGAAGCAGCAATGGCATTTGGTTGCCCCCTAAAGTGATTATTCTTTGAACCGTTTTCATTTTTATTTAGTCCAGTATCGAGCTGATCAGGTTCTTCATATTAGTCCAGTTATCCGAGTAAAAAAAAATTTTCACGTCTGGAAGTGTCACAATATATTTGCCGACTTATTTTGACACCTGAAATTATGTTTTTGTCACAACAAAGAGACTTTTAAGTAGCTAAAAATCGCTACTGGTAGCAAACACCAGGAGGCTCTTCACCAAATGAGGCTGACATGTTTTCATGAAAAAAGGTTTCTCAAGATTTTTCATCATTGCATCAACATGACGCTTTTCACACACACACACACACACACATAGCCTGAGGACATGAAAACATGTGAATAACATTAATATATTATCAGACCAGAGTGTTTTAGTGCACACAGTGTAGATGTAAGACCACACTAATTATGATCTTATATGTCTGTGTGTAACATTTATTTCAGATTACACAAATAAAAAGGTGAATAAAACGTGTATTTCTGTATCTGTGACAGAGGCTCTAGTCCGCCTGCTGGAACCTCAGCTGAAATGTTGCTCTGTAAAGTCAATAAAAAAGAAAAAAGAAAACCTACATCTCGATGTTACCGTGCCTGTTGGAATTCAGAAGGTAGAATCATCCCGCAGATCTTGTGGCCTTTTGATGATGATTTTGTCTGATTTCCTTCCAGAAAGAAAGCCGGTGGGAGGGAGGAGAGAAGCGACTGAAATCTAACACCAAGGCTACCGCTGAGTGCAGCCGTTCAATAAGCTGCACCGTGACCCTATAAGAAGAGGGTCAGGTCCTGGCGCGGCGCTCGGTGCATCAGCTCCATCACACGGTCAGAGGCCGTTCACACACAGAAACACAGACGCCGGGCAGGAGGTGCTGTGTATACGTGTCTAAGTATACCTGCAGCCGCTGCAAATCACATCAGCAGGGACAAAATAAATAGGATGATCCAGATAAGCCAACTGTCTGCAGGAAACCGCTACGAGCAAACAACGAGCTTTCTCTGTTCCTGACGTTTGAATGAACGACATGATGTCCGTACAGACTGAGCAGCAGCTGACATCTTGATCCATGACGCCATGGATCATGCAACCTGATCAGCTCGTCAAACTGGACCAGTGGAAGCAGGTCATCTTTCCCCGAATCAGATCCATTTGAGATGCACTTCGCACCTTTTTTCCACGCCTATCTAGTTTTGTTTTGTTTTTGCAGCCTTATTGTTCACACGACAACAAGCGTGACTCAGAAACGCAGCGAGAGGCTTCCGAGCATTGTTTCCTCCTGCTGTGCATTTGCCAGCTTTGAGTGACAGTGAAAGACAGCAACACAATGAGTTCCAACAGCGGAGAGGAATTAATAGCGCCCACGTGAGGTCCCTTTAGAGGGGGAGGGGGCTCGTAATACACAGGTTCTCCAGAGGCGGGTGTGGGCAGTGCTCTAAATGGTACCATGTTCAAAAATGCAACCATCTTTCTGGCGAGTGATTTGTTTGTTTGTAAGCGGAGACAAAAGAGAAGGACGAGAGGAAAAAGTAACAATGACCCCCTAAACTGACTAAAAGCGCGTCTGATTCTGATACTGACGCTGACGGGAGTCCTCCATTTAGAAGGCCGACGCTGTTTTTCACACAGTCGGTGCAACTAGCAACCCCTCGATCAAATGGTCTGTCCATTTACATTTCACATTTGTTAAGTGTTTGCTGCTAAAGTTGTGAAGTGGACGCCGCCCACCCACAACAGCTCCCAGCAGCATTTTATAATAAAAGCATTAAAAGCGTTAAAAAAAAAAAAATCCACCTAGAACGACACCAGATCTGGTTCTGCAGCAATAAAATAAAAAATAAACATCTATCTTTCTGAAACCGGAGGAAGCGACTTTAAATGCCATTCCCTCCTTGTACTTGTGAGCATGTAGCGGCTAAATAAGGTGCACCGCCTGCAAACGCATATTTAGCTCCAGCAGATCTGGGCAGCTGATGATGAGGAAGGTGGCGAAGGTGAGGCTGGTCAGCTGATCGCCGCCGGGCCCGCTTCCGTGCACGTTTAGTGTAATTATGAGAAATAGAATGAGTATGATAATAAATTTAATAACAAGGTATGCTGCTGCCAATCTTCTTCTTCTTTCTCTTCCGGCTTGTCCCCCCTCAGCTAATCAACCGTCTCCACTTCACCCTGTCCTTTGCATCGTCCTCCCTCACTACGGCCATGAATTCTATCCATTAGAAACGTATAAAAGTGACTCCTTATGCCAAAGAGAAATTCTTATATAAACAGGACGGTGGACCATCATGTCTCTCCTCAGTGCTGATAACATACACTGTCCCTTCTTGAAAATGGAAAACGGCAGCGGCAGCAGAGTTGGCGCGCTGCTAATTAGCTCTAATAGCATAATGGCTGAACTTGGCGCTCGCGGTTGCCGCGTGGTTGCAGAGCTCTCGGCAGCCAATCCCTGCTCGCGCTGTTCTCGAGGGGAGAGCGGCATCGCCGAACTGTTTCCTATTCATATATTCACATAGATAAATGCAGACTGATTTATGCACATCTGCTGATTGGGGAGCTTTAATAAATCAGATAAATCAGCCTATTTAGGTTCCAAGCGTCTTTGAGGAGCTGCTGTGCGTCAGCTGTTCTTATATGTTTTATTAAATGGCAGCCGATTGGGTCCCTGAGACGCAGTGAAACTCATTCTGCCTCGAGTCGCTGAACCTCCCACCAGTTTGTTCTGAGACTGGGGGGGGGGGGGGGAATCTGGTTGCTCTGGTGAGGCTGAAAAAAAACAAAAAATCCTCAGTGTAAGAAGCTGAGAAGACTTTAAAAAAAACAAATAAAAACATTTACATTTAACTCTGTCAGTGCCAGCCCCACAGAATATTTTGCACTATGACGTGCATACGCCGAACCTAATTAAAGTCTCTTCTTTCATCAGGGAAAGGCAGCATCTTCCTACCATTTTCCGTTCTTATTGGCCGTTGAAGTGAGCCAGAATTCAACGTCAGGTTTGGCAGTGAATGTTTGGGTTTAAACAGAAGTCACTGGCATTGAAAGAGTTAAACAGCGCTGGTCTGCTAAACCCATCAGTCCACTGACAGTTTGACCCTCATCATGTGAATCCGGAACCAGGAAACCTGCCAATAGAATCTGATTCACACTGGCGTCATTATTAGCTTGACAGTTATTCCATCAATCTATTTCCCTCATGGGCAGTCTCCCTCAGGATCGAGACGTTTGACACCAAACTGAAGCAGTTTCAGCTCCGATCTGATCTCAGGTCAGTCTGGACCATTATTCATGATGTCAGCTCTATGAATTTAAACATCCAGAACATGATTTGGACCCAGGGCTGACTCTGATGCATTGGTAGATGCGTTGGAGGCGGCAGTGAGTCATCTCTGTCCAGGCTCTGTCGACCACCGGGACCTGCTGGACGGTTCTTTGGACTTTACCTCTATTAGAGTCTGTTTGTCAATCCTGTTGACAAACAAGAACAAACACATGACCTCATTGGTAAATAGATATGTTCATCTCTGAACAGCAATTAACTAAAAAGTGTCTCTGCTCAAGCAGCGATTCCCTGATCAGGATAAATGTTGTTCCAGGTTCTCCATTTTAGCCTCTATTAACTCCAGACACACCACCTACCTTTTATCTTCCTATTTTAGGCCCAATTTTCAGTCATTTTTCACAGCTGACTGCCCCATGTTTCACCTCTCTTTCCCCTCCCCCGCCTCTTTCTCCTCCTCCTCCTCCTCCTCCTCTCCATCTAATGGAGCCGGCTGGAGATAATGTTTTTTCGTTTTTTTTTTTTTTTTTTTTTTACTTTGTGATTTATTAGCATTTCTGCAGGAGATTTGTGGGCAAAGAGTTCAGCAAGCGAGAGAGACACTCTGGCGTGTTTAAAAAGGTGTCGGCGGGATAATTAACCCGCCTCAAACGAGCGAGATGAGATCATGAAATCAGGATTTTAACAGTGTTAAATGCGTTTGTTCTTTATTTGCAGGTCAGCGCTGATATTGCGTGTGAGTGATGGGAGGCGGGCATTTCTCTGTGGTAAAAACTAGCGGTTACTGCATTCATTTCCGCCCCGACAAACATTAATGGAGGATTTTTTATGTGTACAGTCATCTGAAATTAATGGCTGTCATCATCGGGCTTTTACTTTGCCTGTGTGTCTCTGTGGGGAGGTCAGATGGCTGTGTGTGTGTGTGTATGTTTTTCCCCTGACCATGTGTTATATGATCTGTCTCTTTTAGCCTCCTTTATATTCTGTACATGTTTGTTCTAAAGCTGAGGCGATTTTATACTCTGCAGCCCCAGCGTCCAATAAATAACTCGTGCCTCGTAAAAAGGCATTTATATTTGTACCGTAAACAGATTACAGGTAAAGTGGAGTGATCATCGGCTCAATCGACACGATTGATCGTCTGCTAAACGCAGTTCCAGGGGCTTAAACGCCAGGCTGGGCATCTACTGTATGTTAAAGCTCATTATCGTCCATGCAAGCACCAAATGGGGGGCAGTCTTTAGAAATAAAGTTAATCCCTTCAATAATTGTTTTTTTTATAAACGCAAATCTGCAACAATTAATCAACAGGAAATTAATCAACAGTGCAGTTTAGAACAAAGAGCAATTAAGAAGAAATTAATCTGCATTTTGGGAAATGGTGACATCATCATCACCGACGATGATGAACTTCCACCTGATGGATTCTCAGTGAACTTGTGCTTTAACATTTCAATTAATGTACTTGTTAAATTCATTCAAATATGTCATCTGAAGTACACGTACGTATATAGTTACAGAAACATCAACAATCAGAGCCCTTCTTCTAGACAAAATGGAGGGGGGGGGGGGGGGGGGTCTGCTGACATTTCAGAAGCGACGGCTTCCTTCAGAGTGTGGCTGAGCTGAAGACAGGTAATAATCACACACCGAGGCCGCAGGTCATTCACCAGAGGAGGGAGGCATCGCTTAAAGGCAGGAGAAGAAGAAGACATCAGTGGGAGAGGTGGATGGTCCTCAGATGTGATCAGCTCCTGTTGGAGTGGATAATGAAATCCTCCACGCAGACGGAAAGAGGGAACGGCAGGAAATAGCTCGCTGTGGTCAGATGATGGTTTTCAGAGCGGTGAGCAGCACGGGGTCAAAAAGGATGTGGGAAGATTCAACTGGATCAGTCGTGTCTGTCGAGGGGGTTAGGGTACGTGTACTGCTTTACCGAGAGACAAAGAAAAGCGATGAAATCACCAGTGGACGTGGCTTTACACACAAGATCTCAGCTCCACGGCAAAACATTTAGTTTAAGGAGCCGGATATATCCCTCCGACGGAGAGATCCGCTGATTCCCGGGGGAACTGGAAATAGCTTGTGGGGAAAGGGACATCTGCAACACCTGATTAGTGCTTTGACACCACAACCAACCCTGGATAAGAACGGATGGATGGACGGATGGTTGGATGGGGGCATATCCCACAAAAGTTTTCCTCACTTTTCCCAGCTGCCAGCGATGGAGATGATTTTAATCACCATTTGTTTATCTATACTGTGTGAGGTGCAGCTGAAAATCAGACCCGTCAGGATTTAAAATATGACTTTAATCACTTTCTGAATGAAAATGTGTGTGTGTGTGATCGTAGAACCTCCACCTCAGCTCATTTAACTCCCAGATTCTGAGGCATCACAGGGGGGGGGGGTACTCTTCGGGCAGATGGCAGACTCAACAACGTTGACAAACCCCCCCGAGAGAAATGTGTCGGCGAAGCGCAAACGGCGTGACCCCCTGAGATCTGCAGCATCAGCACGAATCCTCGCATAGACAAGGCTCGGGCCCGGCGGCAGCATAAATAGATGACTAGCAACGAACCCGGAGCACTCTCATCTAAATATCAGCACTGGACCGCATCCTAAAATCAATTACGTGCTCCTTGTAACGCTGAACGGCGCTCCACTTTGTCCTGGAATCACACACTCCAACACGCTCTTCAGCCTCTCACCAGGTTCGTCTCCTCCCCCAACGGAGTCCTGCTGCTGCTGCTGATGCTCGCATCCCCAAAGCCGTGGCTTAACTCCTGGATGTCAGTCAAAGCTGCAGCTGCAGAGACGAGTGAAATCATGAATATGTAGATACGATGCGTTACTTCTCTGATTGACTCGATAAAGCATCTCGTTTTTTAAGAAAACAACAACAACAAAAACAACTCCTCAGGGAAACATAACGCTCCTTCATCAAACTCCTGATTTCCTTTTGCTTCTTTCTTTGCTTTCGGCACAAATTAAAACTGCAGCAATCATCATCTCAGACTTGGGATGGCAATTTCACCGCAGGATGATGTTTTTCTAACTAAATGCTGAAAACAGAAAACAGTAGATATACTTGATAAGAGATTTGATGACAGATGGAGGGTTTTGGGGCTCTTCTGAACACTCTGACCTTAAGATCGGTGGCGAATGAACCTGGTATTGAAAATACATTTAAAAATAAAAGATTTTGGAATGATCGCCTCATCTTCAAGAAAATCGATTATTTCAGCGCACTAAGGCTGACCAGCGGCCGCCCTGCAGCCATTGGCTGGTTCTGATCATCTGGAGCTGATCTGAACAACATGAAATATGTCTTTACTTGTCTGACCTCATGGCATAGATCGACCACATTCTCTGTGTATGGGTGTGCTTGTGGGTGTGGTGTGTGTAGGTGTGCTTGTGCGTGTGTAGTTGTCATTCTGCAGCAGCGATGAGACAGCCGTTGCGACCGATATACGACGCTTTGACCTTTAAATCTTGAGCGTGATCTTCATCTGAAAGAAGCCTCTGTGGCCTGTGGGTCTAATTATTTGACCGGTTGTTGATGATCAATAATTATTTTTCACATTATAAACAAAGCGAGAAGGCTAATTCAAATCCTGCAGCACAATTCGAAAAACACTGAATATTCTTTTTCTGTCAAGACGTTTATGGACTGACGCAAATCGCTTAAGATTCAGTCATTTCTGCTATTTGGTTTCCGTGGTTACAGGTAGACTCTGGGCTCATTCTGTGAGGATTTGTCATTTGACAGTGATTTCCAGGGTTTGACCTTTTTAGCTTCTCTATTTTGGGTTTTAAAATCCTTCTTTCTTTTCCTGTCTGTTTGAACCTGCTTATATTTGTTGTTGACTTGCGGGGATCGGTAAAAAATTTTATCTGTCTATCTCTTTCTCTATCAGATTTTATGGGAACATTGCTAATATTTATTCAGTGGAGGTGCCGGCTAAAGTTCGGAATGTCTTTTGTTGTTTCGTTGCTCTTTTTCTCAGATATACAATTAACAATAACTTAATTATAAGCATCTTCAGTGATGCGATTTTGCGAATGTCCAGAAAGTGAAATCAAATAGAGAGAGAGCGAGAGAGAGAGAGAGATCTCTTCCTATTAGTCTCTGCAGAGATGGGGTCTGACATTTAACCATGTCACACCAGACCCCCGAGCACAACGTCTACTTTCTAACAGAATAACATCCTTATTTGTTTGGACTGAACACAATTTGATTATTACACACACAAACACACACCCAAAAACACACACATCTCCCCTGCTCTTGTTTTGTTTCTCATCTTTATATTCAACACAGAACAGATCAGATAAAACTTTATTGACCTCTAAAGAGAAATTCCCATCACAACAGCTCAGAAGCTGGGAGTTAAGAAACGTAAAGAATTATTGGAATTAAGGAAATGCTAATTAAAAACTGACATTAGGAAACTAAAGTGATGACATTTAAACATTATAAACATAATACACTGCAAGTTACAGTATCTATCTATCTATCTATCTATCTATCTTGACAATAACGCAATAATATATTAATATAAAGCACAATAATCACCTCGAAGAAGCGTACACTGACGAACTTTAAAGGTATTAAGCTTGCATTGGTGTTGACGCTGGAGGACGGTTCCTGTTCCACCCCACTGTTTCCACGCTGTGCCTTGGTGGGCGGAGCTTCTGTGTCGATCCGCCTCTATGAATGCAGTGGAGGAATTAACGGCATCAAATGCTAACGACTGTTGGAACTGCCTATAGTTAGTTTAGTTACAATGTATTTTGATATTAAAAAGTTACGTACAAGTATGTTGCTTCTGTCAAACTGTATTCCAATAGTAGTATGACAGTAGATGTAATAGTACAGCATATACATCAGGGACTACGTGTTTAAGTATCGCTGTAAACCGTATGAATATTTCACCGCTTGAATCAGCTTGCAAGGATGTACTTTCTTCAGATCTGTGTCTGATATGAATCTTTTAGCTTCTCAGTTCGTATACACTTCATTATTCATGTTACAGGCACTCTCTGAGTGAGAATCACAAGATGAATGTGGGGGGGGGTCACCTCACAGCTACTACGCATTAGCTGCTCGCCCCCGTCCTCGCCCTCGTCCTCGCCCTCGGCTGCGTCCCGCTGACTCCTGGTCCATCCTCCTTCGAGGTGCCTTCGGGGTGGAGCCGTCACCACCTGCCACCTCCGTGAAAGCACCGGAGGCGATGAAGGAGTGGAGCAAGGAACAAAAGACCAGTGGTCACGTTGGCCTCTCTTTATTTCAGCGGCCACATGCTTTCACTTGACGCCCACCTCACTTATTTCCATGGCAACAAGATGCACACATTATTGCATCACTGAGAGACAAGAGCATTAAGGGAATATCTGAACATACCCTTTAAGGTCTGTGTTTTCAGTTCAGGAGTAAGGTTGGGCTTAGTTTAGCTTAGCTTATCTTAGTTTAGCATTAAGATGCAGAAACCAATGTTTGCTGATAGATGTGTCCAAGTGACCCTGTTAGACGATCCAAATTATTATTTAGTATTTAAATAGAAATGTATTGCTAATTTGTATTTGCTAAAATACATTTAAGTAGATTTTCTTTTTTCAGTTCTGGCAAAAAAAAAAAAAAAACCCTCCATACTGACAGTAGCAATGATGTGTTTTGATGCTGGAAATACTGGCATGCCAATGAGATTAAATTGTTTGAAGAACAACGTATTATATATTAAAAATGCATAAAGTAGGTCAGATTCTGGAGCATTTTGTGAGCATGCCTGCAGGTATTTGTCCAGCATGTTTCAAAATGACCTGTTTGCAGCAGCAGCCGTCGTGTTCCTGAACATCGTGGCTGACAGAAATGACCCGTGTCACATGGGCATCATAAAAAAAATATGAAAGTGCCTTGAGGCTATGAATATACAGATATGAATATAATATTTCACTGTCTGAAGGGTCCCTCGTACAGAATGAAATGATTTTACACCTGAATGGATTTTATGGTTTTTGGACAAATGTCAACCTTCCATACCCACAAGCAAAAGGTGGAACAAATGTACAGATCGTACGTCAGTAAGAATATTAATACCGCAAATGTAGATGTACTGTGTTAAAGTTAAGGATACCGCACTCAAAATCTTAACTAAAGGTCAAGTTAACGCACATTTGATTGTAAACCTTATTCTGACAATGTGCGCGCATAATTTAGAGCCAATGGAACTCACTTTCATTTATGCATTTAAATGCTGCTGAGTAGCTTTCCTGCTACAATTTATTACAATAAATGAATTGATGTATTTGTAATTTAAATTATTGCTAAAACTGTCAAATAAACGCTGTGGGTTAAAATGCAAGCATGTGTGGGAAGTAAAGGTGTAAATATGTTTACATTCTGCCATTGTCATCAAGTATATTTCATTTTTAGACAACAGAAATGATGCACAAATGGACGCTGCAGCTTTAAAAGAGTAGGACAGAAAGGAAAGATGGATATCAATCTGATGTCTCTGAGCCGGAGCCAGCAGGGATTATCGTAATCTACACGTATGCGATGGGAAGGATTTAAAGCATCCTAAAAGTCCTCAGACAGCATTTTTGTCGTAAAAGACAAATTCTGGTGGAAACTGGAACAGCATGGATTTACCACCACGGGCTCTCTATCGACTGTCAACACGTGAAAGGCGGTTTCTCCTGAGATCACGGTGGGAAACTCAGATTCGAGGTCAGATAATGTCACACTGCAGCAGTTTTGTCTTTTCCTAAATCACATGAGTTATAACAAACCTAGATTAGCGGTACGGCTATTCCACACAGTATTCACCTTTGTCATTTTAAGGCGAGATAAGGTGATAAGAGTGTGAAGAATTAAAATGAATATTGAGGTCAGAGAGGGTGTTGGTGTCATCAGCCTCTAAAGATGAGTAGGAGAGTTGACTGCCGAGCTGAGGAGGTGACAATGAGGAGATCCGGGAGGACGATTTGTCGGCGCCCAGGTCATTTGATTTCGAGAGCCCTGCTTTAGACCCTTTAGCTGCTACGCTGGTGCAAACCTGATGTGTATCCAGGCTCCAGCTTCTGGCAGCTTTGCTTTTAAATCTTAGCCCGTTCCTCCTGGACAAATGGGCCTCTCGCTCTGGAATCTTCCAGGGTTTACCTGCTGCAACTCATTTCTTCAAATCTTTTTTGCCAATTGGTGTGGTGATTCCAGTCAGGAGGCCTCTAGGATGATCCAGGAATTCCATGTCTTTTTGGGAACATTGGAACTTTGGAACATCCATTAACGCCCAAGCTTCAGCCTCCTCACAAAGGGTGAGATATTTTCTCCTAGGAACTTCCCGATTCTTGGCGTCTGTGTCTTGTCTGGATTGTTCCGAGTGCTTTTGGGTCGGCAGTGGTGAACATCTTGCAGCCCAGATGTAAATTCAGGCCTTAACAGTAAAATGTCTGCTGCTGGGATGGTATTCAGGGGGGTTGAATCGTTCAGACTGCAGTATCAGTAAAAGAAAAAAGGCTTTTTTGCTTATTATTGAGCCATTTAAACTTGTGCTTTATTTGATTTTCAAACAGTTGATTTTAACAATAAGCCTGATACACAATGCAGAGACTGAATAGTTTTGCCACCATTGGTTTCGTTACAGACTTCAGCCGATGCTGACTCAGGGCTTCTCAGAGCATCTCTTCCTGCAACCGTGTCATTTTTGGGAGGAACTTTAAGAGTTCCCCAAATCCAAGGTGTTAATATGTGACACACGGAGGCTTAAATAAGCCTAAGAGGTTTATTTAGCTCTTGTTGACAGAACATCGACTCATCAGGAGATGATAAGAGTTGTCCTAATTACAATAAATAACCCCACTGGAAGGCTTCAACTCATTTCATTGCATTCAAATCAGAGCAAGTAAACAACACACGATGCTTCTGGCTCTCTGACAGCGCATAGTTGACGGGTATTAAAACTCACGCTATATAAGCCTTATTCTGTTAATTAGCACTTTTATTGTCACACATGATTATTTGTTTTGAATAAGGGTTCATTTCATCCTGCATTTCTGTATATTTTATCTCATATTCTACACACTGATGTCAACAAAACATAATTAGCCCCAAACACCCAGATAGAAAGAGAAAAAAAAGCGATGATAAATGGCTTGTTTCCATTATTCTTTCCTGTCCCTGCTCACATTCCATCCCTCCTTGCTCTGAAACAACAAGCAGCGTTTGTTTATACAGCATCACCATGTAATTTATTCGACCCTTAATGTCAAGCAGGTTTTTTTTTTTTTAATAAAAGTATTGGGACAAAACAGCACAGGAACAGAGCTAGAAGATACAAAGCAAGGCAACATTTAGTTGCACTAATTATAAATATTCTACATTTAAAGTCCAACTGAAATGACAAAAATGTACTCCCTTGTGACAGCTGGAGGTAATTTAAAAAAAAGCTAATATTGTACAAACGTTGATCCCAACACTGGTGTTTTGTTACATGTGTAAAGAATACTCAAGTAAAATTCTATTGGCTGTTGAAAAACATGCACCTAAAAAAAATCTGATCACTCCAGAGGATCTTTTTTTTTTCCATCGGGGATTTTTGCTCATCATCGGAATTGTCCGTGTTTTTTTTGGAATTGCTTTTGTGGCGTGCAGACAGAAGAGGCCGACAAGCTTGCTGCCCACCATGTTCATTAATATTGCAATAAAAACAACAACTTGAACGCCATCTGCCCACCGAGAACACATGCACTGACTTCCTGCATGAGGATTAAAAAAAAGAGCATTAAAGGCAAGAGAAGATTAGAGCTGTTGGAAGAAGCGGCCAGCTCAGTCCTCGGCGTGTCTCCGAGCCTCCGAGTGGCACAAATCACAAGTATAGTTTTCAATCTTTCATGCAGCTTCAGCTGATTCCCTGCTCGCTTGTTCCACTTTCTCCCTCGTGAAGCCTCTGGGTATATCACTTTAACAAGCAATTCCCAGTGAGAGGTTGTAGATGCAATTTCTCAGACACGAGGGAATACACAGAGAAATAAAACTATCCATAATAATGTTACAGCTTGAGACGGAGTGGCAAACAGAAGAAGAGTGAGAATCACAGAGAAGAGGACGCTTACAGTCTCCCTGATCTTTCCTTGAGTGCCCATTTTATCTCCGATAAAGGACACTTAGTGATATTTGTTCTCTTCCAGTCAGACCCCCCCCCACCCCACCCCACCCACCCCCCAGGCTTCGCTCCTCCACCCCGGTGCACATTCAAACACAGATGTTCCGCCGTGGGTCTCATTGACCCTGCGTCCTCATGACTTCCTTTTCAAAATATAATCAAATCTCTTTCCTTCGCAGTCATTGAATATTCAATTACAGTGTATTCTTAAATAACATTAAACAGAACTGATTTGGCCGCTTGACTGCGGCTTTCTGAGATCTCCCTCTTTGCTCTGACTCAGTCAGCTGCATTCACACAAAAACAAGGAGAAGAGAAAAATGGATGCAATTTTCTCAATGTACAAGCACTGAAGAGGTCAATCCCCTAAAAATTGTCTTTTTTTTCTTGAATCAGGTACCTTTGTGTCCCCGCGCAGTAACGTAACTTGTGCTGATGTCTATACAGCCGGGTTGAGATAAAGATTTGGCAATAAAATAAGCCAATCTAAAAGAGGAATCCAAACAAGCATCCTTTCTAGAAGAACGTGCCGTTTGTGTCCCGGCAGAGTATCCTCTTGAAGGCCTTTCTGAAATCATTGTTGAAAATCGTGTAAATGACCGGGTTGAGACAAGAATTGCAGTAGCCAATCCAGAAAAAGAATTTAAACAGAGACGTGGGAATGCTGCATGTCTCGGGGCACACTGCCTGCAGAGAATAAGAGAAGAAGAAGGGGAACCAGCACACCACAAACACTCCCATCACAACAGCCAACACGAAGGTGAACCTCTTCTCCCTGTTCACCATGGCCTTGCGACGGGATATAGGTGTACCCTGAATCTTAGGTATTTCCTCAGGTACCAGTTTGGTGCCGGACGAGGTTGCCATCGAGCTTTTGTATCGGCATGCCAGGTTTAGCACCTGAACTTTGAACCCTTTGCTCTGGGACAATCCCAACGTTTTCTCATCTGCCTTTTTTGTCGCTTTTTTGTCGCCTGCTCTCGCGTTGCCTATTTCCATCTCGGAGCCAGAGCTAGACGTGTTGTCTGGAAGTTCTTCGCGCCCTTTGTCAGGATGCTTCTGGGATCCTTTGTGGGGAACAGCCGACATGGATTGACTTTCGCGGAGGGGGATTGAAGGCGATGAGGAGGACTTTAGGACTGAGGGGATACTCGAATTTGAAGGGAAATGCTGGGAATTCTGTCTCGTGTTGTAAAGTGACGATGGTGTAGAATTTGAAGCAGACATTTTGGCAAGGACCTTTTGTTGCTGGTGGACAGTTGGACCTCCTTGGTTGCCGTTATGCTGCGACTGCTCCGGTAACTTCACCGGAGGCTCTCTGGTTTCCATGCTGGCATTTCGTCCTGCTACTGCTTTGTGCTTCTGTCCAGGTGGGCAGCGTGTATGCTGCTTAGCGATCTGATAAATCCTCACGTACACCAAAATCATTATCACACAGGGTGCAAAGAATGAGCCAATGGTGGAGTAGAGGATATACCAGCGTTCGCTGTTAAGTTCACACACCTCCTCACCTCCTTCGCTTTTGTCCAAGGTGAGGAGAGGAGGGAAAGAGATGACTGCAGCGATCAGCCAGACAACTATAATCGCTGCCTTGATCCGTATGGGAGTACGCTTGGCACCGTAGGACACGGGCCGAGAGATCGACAGGTAGCGGTCCAGTGCAATTGCGCACAGATGAACAATGGAGGAGGTGCAGAAGAGAACATCCAGTGCCAGGTAGATTTCACACCAAATGGAGCTAAAGGCCCAGTAGCCCTGCAACTCATTAGCCAAAGAAAAGGGAATTATAAGTGTGGCAACCAAAATATCTGCTGCAGCCAGCGACACCAGGAAGAGGTTCTGAGCCCCCTTCAGTGATCGTGATGTCAGGACGGCGATGATGACCAGGATGTTCCCGACGATGGTCAGAATCATCATGAAGGTTATGGCAATGGCAAAGGCGGCAATGGCTTGCGGGGTGTAAGCTGAGGGCCTGAATGTACTCCGGTTGCACGGTTGAGTGCCGGTGATGAGGCTGGTGTTCCTGTTGAGGAGTCCGCTGAACTCTGGCAGACAATTCACGTCGGTAGCCGTTGTCATGGTGGCAAGAAGGGAACCTTTACAAGCCAGTCTCCTATGGAAGAAGGGTGATTGGGTGGTGAACCATTGAGAATAAGGGATTTTCCCAAATGGAGGAGATGAATGGTTGCGGGTCAAAGTGAAGCCATGTGGTCTTTGTACTGAGAGCAGGATCTACAAGACAGAGACACATTTTCTGTCATTTTATGTGAACTCAGTATTTTAAAAATACTTTAATTAGTGTATATATAAAATGAAATATAAGAAATCAAAAGTTGGCATCACAGTGGCAAACAAACATGCATGCAGATAATGAAGCTGAGACATTCTCACTTAATTGTCTCAGTTTATTTTGTTAAAAATTGAATGAACATTTTCATTGAATAAAAGTACTCCTGTAGCCCACAGTCTGATTTGATCATCTCCAGGTTTCGTTTTATGTTCAATTTTCTCCATGTTGTCTTTGTGTGCAAACGGTCACTGCATCAAAAGCTACAGCTGTTAGCCGCGGGATGAGCTAAGCAGCTTGCTAATGCTGCCATCAGATGTATGAATATAATACTTGTTGTAAAACACTTTCAATAAAATCACTACTATGCATTAAATGCAGCCATTTAAATGGGTTATAATGGAAGCACAAGCTTACGACTACTCCTGGCAGAATCAGGCACTGTTTTATAACCATCATTTCATATCTGATTTTATCAGAAGCAGCATGACTTGTTTCGGGGGTTTTGTGTGTGTGTTTGTTTCGGGGTGTTTTTGTTTAAATATGTTTTTCACATCTTTGGTTTTTGAGACAGTTCTTGCAAACCTTTAACAATCAAATAAACACTTTGATCGTGTTCCAGTCTATAAAAGGGTGTATTTGGTCTTCTATGTACTTTGACCTCTGAGTGGTTCCCCAGGCTTCACATACTGCTCACCCATGTGTAGTTATTTTTCCTTCCGGAACATAACTGAAAAATCTTTCACTATTTTCTTAACCAAAATCACAAGAAAACTCTCAGACTCTCTAATTGGATTAAGAAGCTCAGACCATAAATATAAATATGTTGTCCTGACCCAACACTAAATTGGAAGACTCCCTGTTCTGTGTTTTGTTTGTATTTATTGATGTTGACATCATGTCCTGCTCAGACCTTTATGACAAATATATATTTAGATATAAAGTGTAGCTTTATCAGGAGATGACCGGTGGGTTAAACCAGTATATTACTACTGTTCCTAGTACAAGTGTTCGGGGGTTAGGGATCTGTCTTCCTCTGGCTCCTCTTCCTCCCTTGGCTCTCATTAGACATGATGACTGTAAAACAACTGCGTCACAGTAATAAATAAATCAAAAGAGAACTCGATTATCGAACCGCAAAGTAATTTAATACATTTGGAAGCAATCAAACTAACCATAGAAATAAAGGTGGGGCCATTATTTTGCAATTGTGGAAGCGCCGGCTATCAGTGTCCAGTTCAACCAACCTTAGCAGTTTGTACCATGTTGTATTGATCAGTCTACATTGATTAATCTGAGCCCGTTGAACAGGTTTTCATTTGTATTGGTATTCATTTTTGCTAATGTTCTCCATGTTGGATATGGTGTTACAAATTATCATCACAGTGTGTGTCAGGGACGGTGTCCTATGAAGGACACCGTCTCAAAGGACATAGTTCTTGGAGACGGGACTGATTGTCAAATAATGTGGAGACAATTTCCTGCATATGCCAAAAAGTCTTCCCCAGTTGACATCTATAGGTGGTGTGTTCTCCTTCTGACATGGAAGTGGGTTCCATAGAGGGTATCTATAGGTAGTGTGTTCTATGGCTTCTAGAAGAAGCTATCATTGAAAAAATGTCTGTCTTTTGTGCACCTTGTTTATTAAAGTTTGAATCTGAATTTAAGATAATGTCAAAACTATAACATCAGATTCAGTCCTGTTAATTTCTTGTGAACCAACTCCTCTTTTGTTATTTTCATGCTGATTACTGGGGTTTCAGTTTTATCCTCATTTAACCTCTAGACGAGGTCCAGTAACGATGATGGTGATGACTGAGGCAGGAGGAAAATTGATTTTCTCCAGGATTCAAATTGAAACAGAGTTGCTTTTGTTTTGTTTTTTCCAAAAGTTATGTTGCATTTCATCTTTTATGTTAAAATGCTTTTTCCTCTGTCACATATATTCAATATGTCTTTTTCTGCAGCTCCTGACTAGATAGATGTGAATATTTAAATATATTTGACTTTTTACTTAGTGTCGTATTATTTCAGAGATCAGATACCAGAGACCCGATCAATTCATTTCATGTCTAGTTTGTTAAATGTGCCCGTTTCACTGGCAGAAATGAACACAAACATTTTTGCGTGGATGCCATTAAAGTACTTTTTACTCTAACATTTAGTGCCATTATGTAGGAATAAGATTATGTACTTACTGTAAAACGGAGACCTGCTCTTGTCCTCTCCCTCCGAAGCTAAAACTTTAACGCATCATCTTCCTGCACGGATGCGCAGAATTTCGACGCAAATCCAACAATCCCAATCCGCTCTGGAGCAAAGAAAGAAGCAGGAATAATGGAACGTTGCTTCGGGTAAGGAGGCTCCTCTCTCCAGCCCGGTTTGTGCTGCTTCCAGTCCTTAATCTTCCCGCTGGTGCGGTGGAACAAGGACGCGCTTTTTTACGCACCGCTTGCAACTGGACACCAAACAGTTCCTCAGCCCGTCACTGCGCTCCAGAGGCAGATGAAACAAGTCTGTCGTCAGGGAATCAAGGAGGCAGCGGAGACAGACAGAACCTAAGTATACAGTATATTTACTCCACTACTGTCCTAGTAATCCCATTGGATTACACTTACTTCAAAACTAGAGTAGACATGCGTACATTGTCTGTTAATGTCCTGTAGGTTATCATCATCAAACCCAAAGATCCAGATAAAGGGGCGGATTCATTGCCCCCAAACACACCCACTCACAATTTGTATAAATAGTATACGACATTTATTTAAAACATTTTTTTTTTCAGATATTTTAGATTTTTTTGTTGTTGTTGTGTTGACAGTAGGACAACAATCTGGGTCCACCCTTTAGTCCAGGCCCACAAATGGAACAGACAAACAAACAAATGGAGCCCATAGTGAAAACATTAACAATGAGTCGCAAGGGAAATTTCAAGAATCGCGTCATGCAGGGCTTCCATGACCTCCGATATCTTCAGATCACATCATCTGTCACTTTCCTTCCGTGCTCGTTTGACATCAGGATATATATTACAGTGAAGGGGAAGTTTAAAGCTGTAGGTAGAGTAGATTTTATTAAAAGTGTTTTACAACTAAATACAAGTTCCTTGAATTTTCTACTTCTGATTGAATGAATAGCAGAGCCGTTCACAAAGAGAAATATGGCGTTTTATTTCAAACACGCAGTTTTTATTATTCACCCTACCACAGCAGGGTCAACCTTATCTCATCGAAACAGCTAGAGACTCATTTGAAGCTGCTCCTTCACTGAAAACCAATTTCATGAGCAAAGACTCACTTTTTTTCCAATCTGCTGCAGAATTCTTCTTTTCTTATAAACACTTAAGTGACATGAAAGGTTTCCAAGACTTCCATCGTTTACTCTCGGGAAACTGCCAGGCATCTATTTCCACCTCCGTTTGTCGCGCAGGTGGGCTGGCGTAAAATTACTCTGACATTTACACCTGACATATAGTCACAAACAGTGAGGCTGAGAGCCCCAAGTGTCAATTACTGTAAAGCTAAGATGACAGAATGAGGGCAGGGGCTTTAAACTGCAAGGACGCTGCACATCATCGTCGTTTAGATTTCACTCAAACACGCAAACAGGTAATTAAGTCTCAAATTAATTAGATTAATTTACATTTGATGGCTCTGTGCCCCGACACCAGAAAATTCACTGCCGCTGACCCAGAAGCACCAAATAAGCAGTTCCAGAACAGCCAGAACACGCACCATAGGGCCCCTTAACATGCAGCGTGGGCATAGGGGTCAGTGCCTTGCTCAAGGGCACCTCAGCAGTGCCCTGCATGTAGACCAGCCGGTGGTTTTGTGGAGTCTGGCCACTTATTTTCATGTTATTCTGATTAACAGCAATTTAACACTAATACAAAAATTCAAACTCAAGCTCAGTTCCAACCTGACTCAATATTTATTGCGATATTTGTATGCACAGAAAAAACATGACGGATCAGTTATGTGGTTGAGACTCACTCTCAGCCTCGGTGTTATTCTGCCCTCTACTGGCGACATTCAAGAACTGCAGTAATGCCAATGGAGATGCAGGGACGGATGTGTGGTTGCCCTCCAGTGTGTCATCAAGGGTCGATGCCACATAGTGTTTATGTATATTCGCATTTGCCTCCATCTTGAGATGTCTGCTTTCATTTTTAGCACAACTGCACTCTTTGACTTTGCCGCCCTCCTCCGGGCCCTTCCGGCCGGCCTCCTCCGGGCCCTTTTGGCCGGCCTCCTCCGGGCCCTTTTGGCCGGCCTCCTCCGGGCCCTTTTTGCCGCCTTCCGTGAGCTTTGTTTCTATTGCATCCGCAAGAAAGGAGAAATGAGGGTCATTTTATCTTCCACGTCATTGAACAGAGTGTTTTCTACATTGTGGCTCTGCCCAATTCCTTTACAGCCAGAGCCAATAGACAGTTTACATACCACAGTGATAAAGTTTACGAACTCGCTTTATATCCGTCTCGGTCATCTTGATTCTCTGCCCCATGTCCAGAGCGTCAGTTCTGGGAACGATGGTGGGCAGGCCGTTCCCTGAAAAAAACCCACTGAATCGGGAATTCAGGCTCAAATGAGGTCAAAGGACAAAAACTTTGCATGCTTGCACGTTCAGACAGTTTACCTTCCGTAGTGCATGATGGAGGAAATGTCATAACCAAGATCGAATGTTTGTCCTTTCTGCAATTTAAAGTTTCCTCCCATCCCTGAAAGACATCGCGACCATCACGGAGAGGAATCGGACAGACGTCAAATCAAAGGGGTTTTATTTAATGCCGTTCCAGTGATGAAAAGTCAACCAGGGCAACTTTTAAAACAGTTTAAGCTAAATGTCTAAATTACAGACCTCTTACCCTTCATTATATTGTGGGGAAGAACTGTGATGTACTTATCGCGGTCCATCCTCGTGTGTTCATGGTGGAACCCCAGGGCGTGCAGGAGCTCGTGAGCGATGTTGCCCACGAAGCACAGGGACCCGAGGAGCACAGGCTGCTGACCGCCGATGAAGCCCACGTACGACGCACAGCTGGGAAACGACAGGATGTACGATCGCCACTTTAACATGAGGAATCGATCTAGAATCAGTGACAAAAATGCAATTATCAAGGATTTAAAAAGAAAGAAGCTTAGTCTTTGGTCCAGAATAGGATTTAATTTTAGAATTGAAATCAGTAGTCGTAGTTTGTTCCAGGTTCCTGCTGAAGACCTCGGTTGTGAAAAATGGTCAAACATGATTGGACCAGACAGAACACGGGTGTAACCTGATTGGAGGTTCCAATTAACCAATCAGCATCTTCTGCGTGTGACCGTTAGCACCACGACAGTAGAAGCAATTTTTTTTTACTGCAGATTTACGTCATACCCTTTGCTGGCTTTGAAGAGCAGGTAGTCGGCGTCAGCGGCGCGCTGGTGGAAGGAAATGCAGGTGCGCTCAGACACCATCGCCATAGCAGACAGGATGTCGTCCGTGCGTCCCACTAGAAGACATGCATTTCAGTCAAAGACAGAGTTCCTGCGAGCAGAGACGAGCACTGTGGCATCAAACCGCTCACCGAGCTTTGCACTGATGACATAGGGAATGTCCAACGTGGGCCAAGTCCTCTCCACGGCGTTCCTATCAATCTGTGGGCTCAAAAGCCAAAAGTGCAAGTGTGTTGCAGGGAAGACGGCATTTGAAAACGAAAACGATCCAGAATGGTTGCGTTTCTATTCACCGCTTCCTCCTCTCAGGAATCACGTGACACAGAAAGTGATGCTAACATTCTTCAGATTGTATTTTTATATATCAAATTCAAAAATCTATCCATCTAAATATTTGTGACGTTTAACTTGAGCGCCTCTCTGGTGTAACCGCTGAGGTTTAAGAAATTTGTTATGCTCAATCTGACTAAATGTCATCTGGAAGTTTGATTTGTTTTTTTCCCATTTCGCTCAGACAATTCACCACTCCCCCCCTCCCAAAAAAAACGACAGCAACACAATATTTCATTTGAAATAGTTCAAATAATTTCATGCCAACAAGACTGAAAACAATTTTCTGCAACATGAAAACGCACCATTAACAGCGACGAGATTACGCAAGGCTTGTATATTACCACTGAATACTTCAGATGCTCAAAGCGCAGCAGAGACACGGAGACAAACTGCTCTCACCATCAGAACAACTCAGGAGTCTCACCGTCAACCACCAACAACAAACACGCACAAAATAACGGGACAAGTTGAACAATGAGTCCGTTTCACCCACAAGCGGAATCACGTCTCCCTCCAGCACCACGTGACCGCTGACTGTCAACTCTGTCGGAAAGACAAACGACAAATGCCCCTTTGGAATTGAACGGAGAAAACAAACAAACACATTTTAACACACACGATTAGATGTGGCTTCACCTTCTAAAGTCTCTGGGTTGGACTCTGCATACTTCAACACCCTGGTGACCCAGTCCTGCTGAAGTTCTGTGAAAATATTTGGGGCTTTAAAGAAAGCTGAAAGTCGACAATATCGGCTGATCCATGCCCAAACCTTTACCTGCTGCATCTTCTTGTATCGGCCTGGGGCGAACTACGACAGAACACAGAGCCGAACACGTTTGTTTTTTCCTCTCCAGAGAACGATATCTCGAACGAATGAGTTCTTACCATCTTCAGTGAAAACAAGCAGCGTGAGGAGGAAATGAAACATGTCCGAGGTGAGGACAGACGAGCTCCAACTCCTTGTTGATCAGCTTAAATACAATCACCTGTGAGCTGCCGCCTCAAAATCCACAGGAGGAAACATTTACTGTAGTTATTCCACTATTCATGACCTCTCGTGAGGAGATTTCTCCTGTTGTGATTAGGTTAGTATTTTAGTTTTTTTTTTTTTTGTCAGCAGGATTAAAAACACAGCATGGTGGCACAGTGGTAAGCGCTGTTTCCTCACAGGTGTGTGTGTGCGTGTGTGTGTGTGCGTGTGAATCATTGTTTGTCTATGTGTGGCCCTGCGATGAACTGGCAGCTTGTCCGCTGTGACGTCACAGCTGGCGAATGTGCACAAGATGTGCGTGCCGGCAGGTGCAAGCGGCTTGATTCACTGCTTGTTGTTCTCACTAAGGTTGCAAAATAAAGGCTTTTACGACATGCATGGATAATCATACATCTTTTACACTGGAGCTTTTCAGTTTCAGATATTTAATTGAAAGGAACATAAACACAAACATTTGACAGGCGACATAATTGTGAACAACAATAACAACGGTTAAACGAGCTGTTTTTGTTGATATGCATCCAGGTCTGGTTAGGGGGGGGGGGGGGGGGGGGGGGGGGGGTTGTTGATTTTGGGGACGGAGGTCAATACTGTAATGTATGTATGTAACATACAATAGTGGACTGTGTGTGGAGAAACTGCAACCACATATTGCATTGTATTGACCTCTGTCCCCAAAATCCACAACCCCCCCGCCCCCCCCCCACCACCACCAGACCTGTTATGCATCTCAGCAAAAACAGCTCAACTGTCCGTGCGGGGGGGCAGCAACCCTTCACCTTTTGGATGCAAATTACTCCAGACGGTCTCATTAGTCAGGTTTCATGAGAGTGAGGGGGGATAACGACATTGCTCCGGAGACCCCTATGTTCAGACACCCAATTGCTCAGACCCCTGTATTCAGACAATTTTGCTGGTGACCGTGCAACACTTATTAATTTGTGTTCTCAGCAAATAGTGTCTGTAGCTAAAGGTTGGGTGAAGTTGGGAAGATATTCACAGATTTGGACTTCCGGCATCAATAGCTTATTGGTGATACATTGTCAAAATGAAAATAAACTTTGCCTCATTCCCATCGTTGTAAGGTAAAGATAATGTGCTACAAGCTCGGTGTTATCAAAAGTAGCTGTCTTTCAAACTGCAGAAATAATAATAATAAATAATATTGGTGTCTACGTGCAGCCGGTTCTGAGACGAGTGCGTCTACAACTTTAAAAACTGCTGCAACAGCAAAGAGAGCCACGGACACAGATATTCAATAACATCACTTTTAGACGCTGCAGTGATTTTGGTGACACTACCTTGACTAAAAGTGAAGTTATTGAATATCTGTGTAGTGTCTCTCTTCGCTGTTGCAGCGGGGGTTTGCAATTTGTAGATGCACTCGTCTCACAGCCGGCTGCACTTAGACACCATTGATATTTCTGCAGTTAGAAATACAGTTACTTTTGATAAAACTGAGCTTAAGCACATTGTCTACCTTACAACGATGGAATGAAGCAGTTTTTCATTTGACAACGTATCAACAATGAATTATTGATGCCGGAAGTCCGAATCTGTGAATATCTTTCCAACGTTTAGCTACAGACACTATTGCAAAGAAGTAAAATTAATAAAGCGTGTTGCACGGTCACCAGCCAAGTTGTCAGAGCATAGGGGAGTCTGAACATAGGGGTGTCTGAGCAATGAGGTGTCTAAACCAAATGCCTTGCAACGTAAACAACATTGGCGGTCCCCAAACAAAACGGCTTTTATAACTTATTCTTATGTATTTACATAGGAGAGGCATTTTCTTGTATTTTAGACCGATTTGTCAAAACAGTTGGGGATCGCTTTAGGCTCTGTGTAGTTCTCAGTGATACATCGGATGTTTATCCTTATAGGTAACAACAACACAGTCATCCCATCCTTTGAGATTATCCTGAGTGGGAAGGGGGCTTTTCTTAGACTGTGTCGGTGGTTGTAATTGTTTCTTTTTTTTCTGAGTGGCAGAACTTCCTTGTGGTTTCTTTTGAACAACTTCTCTATGTGCTGCTGTGCTGGCTGTTCTGCGAGTAGTAGGCATCGTTTTAGGTTTTGTATCGTTGTCCCGTTGACTGACAATCTTGTCCGGTTGTGAATGCTGATTTTTTGCTACACTCTCATGATCAGGTGGTGGAACTTTTGTGGTTAAAGAAGAGGAAAAATGCACTTTTTTCTTTACATCATTGCCACTTTTCCTGGGAGATGTCTCCTCTGCCACCACGTCCTCCTTGGGGTGGAGGTCCTCGTCATGCCGAATGGGACCTGACATCTCTCCACACTCAGTGTCTATGGAAGTCACTGTTATGGATGAAGTTGAGGGAGATGTCTCTTCAGCTATTACGTCCTCTTCGTCATGTGGAATGAGACTTGACATCTCTCCACACTCAGTGTCTATGGAAGTCACTGTTGTGGTTGAAGTTGAGGGAGATGTCTCTTCTGCTGTTATGTCCTCGTTGGGGTGGACATCATCATGTTCAATGGGACTTGACATCTCTCCACACTCAGTGTCTATGGAAGTCACTGTTATGGGTGAAGTTGAGGGAGATGTCTCTTCTGCTGTTACGTACTCCTTGGGGTGGACATCTTCATCATGTTGAATGGGACTTGACATCTCTCCACACTCAGTGTCTGTGGGTGTCACTGGTGTAGATGAAGCTGTGGAAGATGTCTCCTCAGCCGTTGGGTCCCTATCACATTGACCAGGAATTGACCCTTCTCCACCCTCAGGTTCCATGGGTGATACTGGCCAGGGTGAAGTTGAGGGAGATGTCTCTTCTGCTGTTACGTCCTCCTTGGGGTGGACATCTTCATCATGTTGAATGGGACTTGACATCTCTCCACACTCAGTGTCTATGGAAGTCACTGTTGTGGGTGAAGTTGAGGGAGATGTCTCTTCTGCTATTACGTCCTCTCCGTCATGTTGAATGGGACTTGACATCTCTCCACACTCAGTGTCTATGGAAGTCACTGTTGTGGGTGAAGTTGAAGGAGATGTCTCTTCTGCTGTTACGTCCTCCTTGGGGTGGACATCTTCATCATGTTGAATGGGACTTGACATCTCTCCACACTCAGTGTCTGTGGGTGTCACTGGTGTAGGTGAAGCTGTGGAAGATGTCTCCTCAGCCGCCGGGTCCCTGTCACATTGACCAGGAATTGACCCTTCTACACCCTCAGTGTCCATGGGTGATACTTGCCTGGGTGAAGCCGAGGGAGATATGTCCCCTGCTGCTACGTCCTCCTTGGGGTGGATGTCCCCTTCATGTTCAATGGGACTTGACATCTCTCCACACTCAGTGTCTATGGAAGTCACTGTTGTGGGTGAAGTTGAGGGAGATGTCTCTTCTGCTATTACGTCCTCTCCGTCATGTTGAATGGGACTTGACATCTCTACACACTCAGTGTCTATGGAAGTCACTGTTGTGGGTGAAGTTGAGGGAGATGTCTCTTCAGCTGTTACGTCCTCTTTGTCATGTTGAATGGGACTTGACATCTCTCCACACTCAGTGTCTATTGAAGTCACTGTTGTGGGTGAAGTTGAGGGAGATGTCTCTTCTGCTGTTACGTCCTCCTTGGGGTGGGCGACATCTTCATCATGTTGAATGGGACTTGACATCTCTCCACACTCAGTGTCTATGGAAGTCACTGGTGTAGGTGAAGCTGTGGAAGATGTCTCTTCAACCGCCGGGTCCCTGTCACATTGACCAGGAATTGACCCTTCTACACCCTCAGTGTCCATGGGTGATACTTGCCTGGGTGAAGCCGAGGGAGATGTGTCCCCTGCCGCTACGTCCTCCTTGGGGTGGATGTCCCCTTCATGTTCATTGGGACTTGACATCTCTCCACACTCAGTGTCTATGGAAGTCACTGTTGTGGGTGAAGCCGAGGGAGATGTATCCCCTGCCGCTACGTCCTCCTTGGGGTGGACATCTTCGTCATGCCGAATGGGACTTGACATCTCTCCACACTCAGTGTCTATGGGTGTCACTTGTGTAGATGAAGCTGTGGAAGATGTCTCCTCAGCCGTCGGGTCCTTGTCACATTGACCAGGAATTGACCCTTCTACATCCTCAGTGTCCATGGGTGATACTATCCTGGGTGAAGCCGAGGGAGATGTGTCCCCTACCACAACGTTCTCCTTGGGGTGGACGTCTCCTTTGTGTTGAATGGGACTTGACATCTCTCCACACTCAGTGTCTATGGAAGTCACTGTTGTGGGTGAAGTTGAGGGAGATGTCTCTTCTGCTGTTACGTCCTCTTCGTCATGTTGAATGGGACTTGACATCTCTCCACACTCAGTGTCTATGGGTGTCACTGGTGTAGGTGAAGCTGTGGAAGATGTCTCCTCAGCCGTCAAGTCTCTGTCACATTGACCAGGGATGGACCCTTCTCCACCCTCAGTGTCCATGGGTGATACTGGCCTGGGTGAAGCCGAGGGAGATGTATCCCCTGCCGCTACGTCCTCCTTGGGGTAGACATCTTCGTCATGCCGAATGGGACTTGACATCTCTCCACACTCAGTGTCTATGGGTGTCACTTGTGTAGATGAAGCTGTGGAAGATGTCTCCTCAGCCGTCGGGTCCTTGTCACATTGACCAGGAATTGACCCTTCTACATCCTCAGTGTCCATGGGTGATACTATCCTGGGTGAAGCCGAGGGAGATGTGTCCCCTACCACAACGTCCTCCTTGGGGTGGACGTCTCCTTCGTGTTGAATGGGACTTGACATCTCTCCACACTCAGTGTCTATGGAAGTTACTGTTGTGGATGAAGTTGAGGGAGATGTCTCTTCTGCTGTTACGTCCTCTTCGTCATGTTGAATGGGACTTGACATCTCTCCACACTCAGTGTCTATGGGTGTCACTGGTGTAGGTGAAGCTGTGGAAGATGTCTCCTCAGCCGTCAAGTCTCTGTCACATTGACCAGGGATGGACCCTTCTCCACCCTCAGTGTCCATGGGTGATACTGGCCTGGGTGAAGCCGAGGGAGATGTATCCCCTGCCGCTACGTCCTCCTTGGGGTAGACATCTTCGTCATGCCGAATGGGACTTGACATCTCTCCACACTCAGTGTCTATGGGTGTCACTTGTGTAGATGAAGCTGTGGAAGATGTCTCCTCAGCCGTCGGGTCCTTGTCACATTGACCAGGAATTGACCCTTCTACATCCTCAGTGTCCATGGGTGATACTATCCTGGGTGAAGCCGAGGGAGATGTGTCCCCTACCACAACGTCCTCCTTGGGGTGGACGTCTCCTTCGTGTTGAATGGGACTTGACATCTCTCCACACTCAGTGTCTATGGAAGTCACTGTTGTGGATGAAGTTGAGGGAGATGTCTCTTCTGCTGTTACGTCCTCTTCGTCATGTTGAATGGGACTTGACATCTCTCCACACTCAGTGTCTATGGGTGTCACTGGTGTAGGTGAAGCTGTGGAAGATGTCTCCTCAGCCGTCAAGTCTCTGTCACATTGACCAGGGATGGACCCTTCTCCACCCTCAGTGTCCATGGGTGATACTGGCCAGGGTGAAGTCGAGGGAGATATGTCCCCTGCCGCTACGTCCTCCTTGGGGTGGATGTCCCCTTCGTGTGGAATGGGAATTGACATCTCTCCACACTCAGTGTCTATGGAAGTCACTGTTGTGGTTGAAGTTGAGGGAGATGTCTCTTCTGCTGTTACGTCCTCCTTGGGGTGGACATCTTCATCATGTTGAATGGGATTTGACATCTCTCCACACTCAGTGTCTATGGAAGTCACTGTTGTGGGTGTCTCTTCTGCTGTTACGTCCTCCTTGGGGTGGACTTCTTCGCCATGTTGACTTGGAATTGATGTTTCTCCACTTTCAATGTCTATTGGTGTCACTGGTCTCAGCAAAGTAGACAACGAAGTCTCTTCTGCTGTAACTTCTTCATCAGTTAACGTTTCTCCACTCTCAGTGTTTATTTGTGTTACTTGTGTGTCTGAGAATGTAGTTGAGAAACTGGGTATCAATAAATTAATTTCCCCTGTCAATGTGGCGACATCGCTCTCACTATGCAGTGATATATAAATCGATAGACATTCAAGAATGTCTTCAGGTGATCCTTGGAGTACTAGTCTTGCAACAGTCTCTAAAAGGATCCTGATTTCTTCATCTATCATTCGTGGGAAGTTGCTAAATTGTAAGAAAAAATCTTAAGTAATTAAAAACATCAAAGAAAAAACAGACTTATTTGAAGCAGTTTAAAGTTCTTTGATGTCAGTCCTTTGATGTCTTTGATAAACATGTTTTAAATAGAAGAGCTGATGGAGGAGAAAGAATAGGACTAGTATCTTCCACGCTTGCTGGTGCTTGTGTGTGGGAGGTCTGGTAGTGACCAGGGTAGACCAGTGGTTCTCAAATAGTGGGGCGCGACCCGCTAGGGCAGGGGTGCTCAATACGTCGCGAAGGTAAAGTGGGTCAATCACATGACATATTTTTTGATTGACATGCATGGCAGCCAGTCAGATAACAACTTATTTTTTATGACCTTTAGGTCACCGCACATGCGCAAAAAGGTGCTAAGTGCGGCGAAACTAGCAAGCTATTCACGTGTTATCTCAGATTTAAAGCCCTTGCTTTATCACCATTGCTGGACTGAGTATGAAGACAAAAACATATCACTTTAATACGGAATGGGAGGCAGACTTTTTTTTCACAATGTCATTTCAAAGCCTTTCTGCCTGTGCCACCATCTCTGGGCGGCACAGGCAGACATCAGCATACATTGTAAATAAAGAATCCTCGATATATTTGAAAATACTTCTATGTTTAGCATTTTTTTAGTGGGTAGATCTTTATGACGTTCATTTTATAAGTAGCTTGCATGCTGAAAAAGTGTGAGGCAAATGCATCTGTCCGTTTGCCCTTAAGCGTGTCACACTAACTAAATGTTACTACCAGCAGTGATAAAGTTACTTTCTTTCTTTTTTTATATATACTTTTATTTATCAAATGCAAGTCAGACAAAAAATGCAAACGTACAGTTACTTTTCTTATTTTTAAACAATCAAATTAACACCCACCCACCCCCCAACATAATAAACTAGAAATAACAAATAAGTATGAACAATACTCGTACAAACAAAAGAGGATAAAAAACAATAACAATAACAATAAATACATTATATATATATATATATATATATGTATATATATAACATACATGCATTCACACAAGTGTTAGTATCAATGATTATGTAAATAAAACAATTCCTAATAGCTGCCTACTCCTTGGTCAGTCAAGTAAATTTGTCGTGCCACAGTAAGTCTTTAAAAGAGGGGCAGTTATCTGCCACTGGCAAACCTAGTACACGAGGGCAGGTTCAGACAAGACCAGATATAAGGGCCTTACAGAGAAACTTCCCCAGCCGGCAACCCATCCAGGTAATTAAGTAGAGGTCTCCAATGAGCATAGACACTGTCATATGAACCTCTAAGTGAGAATTTAATCTTCTCCAGTTTCAGAAGACCTAAAATATCATGGAGCCAGACCTTTGATTAATGGTGGTTGGGAGGACTTCCATAATAAGAGAATTCTCTTACGAGCAACAAGCGAGGAAAAGGCAATAATGTCTCTCTGGATTGCTGTGATCTGGAGGTCATCTGGGGGCAGGCCGAAGATGGCGATATGTGGAGTTGGTATTATATTAATGCCTAATATACCTGAAATTGTTGTAAAGAATAGTTGCCAGAACCCAGAAAGCTTGGGGCATGCCCAGAAGATATATGGGTGAGGTTACAAGGGGTCTGCGAGAACCTACTACACCTCTCATCAAATTTGTCTGGAAAAAGCCTTGAAAGTTTTTCCTTGCTATAGTGTAGCCTGTGTGCGACCTTAAATTGTATTAATGAGAGTCTGGCGCAGCTGGATGATGAGTTGACAGCCCCCAAAGTTCGCTCCCAGAAGATCTCTGAGAAGCTCAGTTGAAGTTCTGACTTCCAGTTCATACGGGTCTTAGTCAAGATCAGTCCACTGGAGGAGGACAGTAAATTATAAAAATAAGAGGTGTCCCTTTGATAAAGTCTTAGCCTTAAGGGCCAGGGCCATCCCGCTGGGTGTTAGTTTCAGAGGGAATGATGTAGTGTGCGTTCTCACAAAATCTCTCAACTGAAAATACCGGAAAAAGTCTGATTCGTGTAGATTAAAGGTAGAAATTAGTTGGTCGAAGCTTGCAAACACCCCGTCTATGTATAAGTTTCCCAGGCTATGTATCCCTTTGTCGCGAAATGATTTTTTTCTTCCTAGGGGGGGGGGGGGTCGTAACAGAAAATAATTGATAAGCACTGGGGTCGACGAAGAAAGGATCCTGATCCTCACTCCGGATCAGTAGGAGGCGGTAATGATCTCTCGCAAGTGGTCAGCCGCCGTTAAGACACCAAAAGGAAGAAGAAGCCGAAAAACAACCGTAGAAGAAGAGTGAGGACTTCCTGAGAAAGATTGAAAGACGTCTGGGCTGAAAAGTAAACGAGGTAAAGTTGTTTCTCAATAACGTCATTTTAAACTCCGTGTTATGTAGAAGCCGCTAAATTCTTTGAATTCACTGGTTCATAAAGTTCTTGCTTCTCGAAACGGAATAAGCTAATGCTATGTGTTTTAGCCAGCTTTTGCTACCTTACACTTCCTGCCTGTCGAAATAAATCAACATTTTGAACACGTAATAGACAGTTTTCATTGTGTGTGTGTGTTAATGTTGGTATTAGATGTGCATTTGAAATGTGCAGCGGTTTGGTTCTTCGTGCGGCTCCAGCTGAGGCGGGTTCCCTTGACGTACAAACTGGTGATCCGATCTGAGGCTAGTCTACAGCCTGAAATGCATTGAACGCAATTGGACAGTCGGCGCTCAGTTTGATCGGATTAAAGGTCTTGGAACCGAAACAGATCAGATAATCAGAGGAAATGTGATGTGGAATTGGGTGGAGTAAGAAAAAAAATATGAACAAAACTATTGGTTTGATCCACATTAGATTGACTGAAATAATAACCTGATGTGTTGGAAAAGTTTACATTCAAGCAAGCTTTAAAGTATCCTAACATACAGACCAACCAGCAGATGTCCGACCTACGATATCCTTTCTCTCAAGCTTCCGTCCGGGCGTGCCGCCATGACGAGGTGGGCGCGAGCCAACAACATCCATAAACACAAGCCGGCAGAGGCCACTCCGTGGAGTCGGCTAAGAACAGGAGGAGGAGGGGGTCCGAGCAGGTCAGCTGCCGACGGTGCTCAACAAGAACCTCTGAGGGGGGTCCAGCCTCGTGGCTCAGCCGTGAAAAAACCCAACCGCAAGAAGAAGGACTACATCGACGAGGACGTGAATGGTTTCCTGGAGTATTTGCAGCAAACGGGACAGCAGTTGTCCAGAGGAGACCAGGGTGGGAGGAGGGAGTTGGATCAGGAGGTCAGGGTGGAGGTGGAAACCGCCCTGAAGAAAGACCAAAGGAGGGAGAACAGAAGGATTAAGAGGCAGAAAGATAAAAAGAACACCATGGTGAGAACGTGCACACCAAACGTTCCGGGCGCTGCCTCGTTCCTTTCCCTCTTATTCCCTCTCCTTGTTTCCTTCTTTCCTCCAGCTGTGTTTTAACTGCAGGAAACCCGGTCACGGTCTCGCCGACTGTCCCGAGGCCTGCCGAGATGCCGAGATGGGTCAAGGCATCTGTTATCGCTGCGGCTCCACCGAACATGAAATCCAGAAGTGCAGAGCTAAAGTGGACCCTGCTCTGGGTGAGGGTGACCAAGAGGCCCACAGCGGGACATCTGTGGGTTGATAAACCGCTTTAGTGACGCTGTTGTTGTTGTTGTTGTTGTTGTTCCCAGGTGACTACCCGTACGCTAAGTGCTTCATCTGTAGTAAGTCGGGACATTTGTCGCGGTCGTGCCCGGATAATCCAAAAGGGCTCTATGCACAAGGTACAAACACACACAGGACTTTCACTGCAGTTGAACTTTTCACTGGCGTCTCATCCAGGGTGTGTCCCATCCTCTGACGCTCGCCACTAGGCAGCCGTACCTCGGATGAACGGCTGAAGAGAATGTTTGTAAGTGACGGTTTGTGCGTCCGCAGGAGGCTCCTGCCGTGTTTGTGGCTCGGTGGAACATTTTCAGAAGGACTGTCCGGAACACCAGGCTGCAAGTGAGTCACGGATATTCTGTTTTTATTCCGAACTAAACGCTTGGGTTCGGTCTGCTGATTTTAATTCCAATTGTTCAATTTAATGTTTTATTAGCTTACTGTATTTTGTTGGCATCAAAAAAATGATCTTGAGTCGACTCAATTTTGCAACGTATTTTCTGCAGACAACCAGAAAAGCTAACAACTTGAGCGCATTGTGTTAACCGATTGGCGATCGCATGACTATGAAACGATTTAGACCAATGAGAATGCTCGTAGCATTTCGCGCCAGAAGCAAATTAAAGAGGAAAGGCGGTGCAGAAGAGGAGGAAGCAGTCAAACTAGAAGCATTGTTTGTTATTCTCGACTTTGTCCCTCCAGCTAACTCTCTGACCGTCGCCTGGCTGTCCAACAACATGAGCGCTGACTACGAGGACGTTCACGTCCCAGTGAAGAAGGTCAAACCCAAACAGGCTAAAGTGGTAGTGTTCTGATCTGCTGAGTCATCGCTGGATCCAGCATATCAACTTTGCGTTTATATGCTCATGTTATTGTTGTTGTTTTTTAAATAAATTGCATATTTAACAGGATGACTTTAGTGTGGCTCTGATTCAATAATCCATAAACGAAGATGCTGCAGGTCCCTGAATGCGTAGATTTAGAATAACGCCTGATGTGATAGATCACAAAGATGTTCCAGTTCACTATTGTGCGTTTAGTGTTTGCAGTAGCGTTGTGACTTCCTGTTTGTCATGGGTCAAAAAAAAAAAAAAAGCAAAGTAGATTACAACAACCGCCTTCTGGCTATTGGGGGGGTTCAATGCACTGAACCTGCCAGCTGTCATGTGAAGCTTCTGCCTCTGGGGGGCAGCACTGACTCGGGGTGTTTGTACGTCCTGCTGCTGGCATGGAGGTGGGGGGGGGGGGGGCAGATGTTTGCAACACATCCAGACTTTATTTTTCAATGGCTGTGGATCAGTCACTGTCGCTGCCCCTGCTGATGGCTGAGAAGGGGAATAACCGACCCCCCCACACACACACACACACACGCACACACACACACACACACTGTTTGGCCATTTGTACTGAAGGATGAGGCACAGTGAAATGGGAACACTCCTTGAATGGGCTGGGGGGAAAGATGCTCACCCGAAAGCTGCTTCAAAGTTTCCTCGGGTTACTTAGTATTCATTTTAACAGAGGCTCAGTTCATCCCCCCCCCCCCCCACCCAAACTACACGGTTATGGTTTTCATCTTGTGTTCTGCGCTGCGGCCCGATGCAGAGGAAACAGCAAACACATTTTGTTTGATTTCATTCATGATGTTTACGGTTTTCACTGCGGGGCAGAACGGAAAGACACTGTGACGTTACCAACAGCTCATTCAGGACGAGTTTCAGAGCTAAAAGCATCACAGCTGAAGAGATGGAGGTGCACGCACACACACACACACACACACACACACACGTGGCTACTGGATTCACTGGACCAAAGAAGAAGAACCGACCACGTGTCAAAGTGTGTAAAAAACGTGCCGAGATCATCTCTCCTACTGAAATCTGACTTGGAGTGGATGTGCAGACGTCCAATCAGAGCGGGATCTTTGTGTGCTTTACTGGCGTCAAGTAAACATGGACACCTTTACACAGAAAATGACTGTTCACTCATCTTCTGAACCGCTTTGTCCGTTACCGGGTCACGGTTTTCTGCTGAAACCTACCCCAGCTTGCTGTGGGCGAGAGGTGTGGGGTTACACCCCAGACGTGTCGCCAGCGCATTGCAAAAGCTCAAACACTGCGGACAATTTGCAGTAATTAATTCACCTAAAGCGCCTGTTCTTGGTGGTGGGAGGAACCCCGAGAGAACCCACGGAGAACATGCAAACTCCTGTGACCTTCTTGCTGTGAGGCGCCGGCACTAACCACTGTGCCACCGTGCTGCCCGGGTGGAGTATGTGATATTGGTATCTGAGGGAAATGATTTCTTCTTCCACGCCGGCTCCACCTTCAGGGAGTTTGCTCTTCTCCACCATCTTGTATGAACGAGTTGTTTTTGCTCCAAAGGCTCCCCGGTTGGTTCAAAGTAAATAAGAAGGGGGTAGTGGCAGTGTGGGGTCTGGGGGGGGGGGGGGGGGGGAGACCTCCTGGAGGTTATCCTCAGAAGACCCCCCCGCCGTGCCTGGTTTCCATAGAGCCTAATTCATTCTCATGGAGAGGAGAATCGCCGCCAGACGACTTCATGCTGCCAGCACACTGAGGCTGATTACACAATTTACCCATAAGTTGAGTCCGTGGGACAGGATTGTGTGTGTGTGTGTGTGTCTGTGCGCCTCATAACAAAAGCACAGAAGGTTCATTCACCGATGTCTCCTGGATCCAATTTAATAGAAGCTAAAGAGCGAGTGTCTCCTCCAACTCTTGTGTTTCCGTCCTTGGATTGCCCAACATCTGTGAATGATCCAAAAAAGCCCCTTTTACACAGCCTGTTGGAAGCTGAACGATCGCACCTTTATTGTGCCTCAGCTACCAAGGCATGGGGTGGGGGGGGTCATTGTTGTGGGACAGTGGCGGTGGGAACGGTTCCAAAGCCAGATCTGTATAAATGGGACAAAGCAGTCGGACCGGACTCGGGTGGCGCATTTTCATAATGTGTGGCGTTCAGCTGAGGGGTTAAAAAATAAACCTAGCTGGGTTTAAAAGTTAATAAAACCTTCACTTTTATTGCAATCCAAAATCTTATTTTCACTTTATTTCTTGTTATTTTAAGATAAGGTGTCATTTAAACTGAAGTCCCGGCGCTTCAGTTTTCCCAGATACCGTTTCTGACTCAATGGGAATGGGCCTCTCTGCCCGCTCCCATTCCCAAACTGGGACCAGCGTTACATCCTTCACGTGCCAATCTAAATAAATGACCCAGGTCTTGGAGTGGGCGGCAGTTTTGTGGACCTTCTTTATCGCTAAAAGGCCTCTCGGGACAGCCAGCCTTGATCTCGGTGAATAAATGCTTCACTCTGAGCGGCTCGTGGGCTCTGAGCAGAAACCGACGCAGATACAGTCGTCTCCGTCGGTTGCATTTAGGAGCAGGCTGGCACTGAGGGGGATATCGTTCAGCACGGCAGGAAACCACAGACAAGCAGATTGTGAGAAATCGGGGTTCCCTCAGCCAATAAAAAGAACATTTCCGAGAGGAGCCAGCTTGTGTTGGACCACAAATATCCTCCGCAGACTGGAGAGACAAACGAGGATTGTTTCACAGATAGTTTGCGTATTTACAGTCCCAAAATTACCAAACTGGTTTCCATGACAATCGGTGGAAGGATGGGTTTTGGACCAGTACAGATCCAAATTAAGTTTAACGCAGATCCAGCAGATTTGTTGGGATGTATTAAAGATCAGAGCTCAGAGTCGTGTTTTCTTTTAGTTTTTTTTCTATTTTTATAAGGACTGAAAGTTGAAATAGCTTCTCTGAAAACATGAGCAAATCCAAATGCTGACGGGTATGTCTCTTTTACCCCCCACAGTTTTGGGGAGGGATTTGGTGACATTTGATTGGCTGTTTGGCAGTTATGGTCCTGAAACAAGACTTTATCCTGATTCACTCTTTCCCACAGGCCATACATATGAGAAGCCACCTGGGAGAGCTTCACAGGTTACTGTATGAACTCCACTCACAAACACACACACACACACTCCTAAATGGGGCCTCTGTGTGTGTGTGTGCGTTTCTTCCCTTAATAGAGAGTGCTTTAATGCCGGAGCAGCTTCTTAAAGCAATTACTCTTGGAAAGAGTGTCTGTTTGCAGAACTCAAGATGTAGTCATGCAGTAATCCCTTCATTTCCCCCTCAACAACATCTGGCACAAGGCTTGTTGCCTTAGCCTCTCCGACAAGGAAACCACAACGACGTGGAGACAAGGGACATTTATTATTATCTAACTATTACGTACTTCCTCCCCTTTAGTGGTAGTTGTTTTTTTTTTACCTGAATGTTGTAAAATTTAGAGAAGAACTTTACATCTGAGTCCATCGTCTTTTTACTTGAATTGTCTTTGAAATGCGTAACAGTTGCACAATAAGTTGGGATATTGTTTGTTGCTGAAATAAAGGAAATGTTTAATTAAAAAGATCCATCGTAAATCAGTGAATCCTTCCCTTAAGCGTTTAATGATTTCAAAATGAGACTTGTTCTGGAACAGCACTTGATTATCAGACATTCTACCTCTAAATATATAAATATGGTGCTGCTATTTATAATATAGTATTTTATTTTTTTACTTAGTTATTTTAAAAATACATTATGACATCATATGACAAACCCCCAGTGTCCAGTAGTAGCCCCAACAGAGCTCCATGCTCAGCAACGCCACTGCGCACTGACTCGCTGTGTCGCATGGAGATTACGTCACTCTGCTCCCGGTGCTGCTACGCGTAATGAAAACGCGACACGAGTACGACGGACCATAAACACCGGACACGCACAAAGTTAGCTGTCGGTAAGCGCTAAATTAACACGTTGCGTTTGGTGGAGTAATCGGATACTTTTACTCTCGTTACATCACGTGTTCGTGATTACAAACGGCGTCTTGCTGCTCGCTGTCACGCTGTTTACTGTGGTGCCTGACCGGAAGTACTCACATCAGGTACCATAAAGAAAGTGTTTTATTCATTGGTACTTCTTCTTTTTTCTTCTTCCTCTCTGAACAAGGTTGAAGAATGCTAAAGAAAATATCTGACTTGATAAATTCAGTCAAATGGCCCCTGTGGCTGATCTGGAAGGATCATTATTTACCCCAATGGACATCATGTTTTATTGCAAATATCTTTTATTGATCGGCTGTAACAATCTTAATCCATACATTGTGAAATGGAAAAAGCAACGTACAGTATTTTCCTCGGAAGTAGGAAAGTGATGGACATTTTTCACAATTACCAGATGTATTACAGACGAAATAAACAAATTACTAATTTAAGTCACACATAATCGTATGGAGATCCAACAAATATGGATAAAATGTAAATAAGTTAAGTCAATTATTATTTTGCAGACCTGTCATATCTGAGAGTTTTACATCCTCCTGTAAATTAAAGTATTTGAAGGCAGTAATTCGATTTTCCTTACCTGCTACATTTAATCAAATATGCAGCAAAATAGATCAACTCTGTACAGATGAAGACCGATACATATTTCTGGCGACGCTAGCATTAATGTCCCCATTGATACTTTTGATTATCATTATTGTATCTAGTTTATTGTTTAATTTTTTTGCTCATTTGTAGTAGTTTTGATGTTGGATGCTGCATAACAACAGGCAAGGCTCGAGTTTTCTCTCGTGGCCTTGTGTTTTAGTGTGTTTTTTTTGTGTATGATGGTTTGCAAATTCATTTCCCCTGCAGTATCTTTTCCATTCTGTAAAAAAAACTTCTCCCACAGCGCGCACTTGTAGCCAGGAGGCGTTTCTTCACCTGGCCCTTTTTGCATAATGGTTGCAGCAGAAGCAAAGTTGTTAGCTGGCCGCGTGAACAGGCTGCGACACATGCCAGGAAAATGATGTCACAGCAGCTGGTTTTTGACAATTCTCTTCCTATAGTCCAGGACGAGTTACTCTATTGGTCAGAGGCGTTGCAGCGGCTCGTGTTTCACTGCTCGGGGCTAAACCTGCAGCGTGTAGTTAGAAATACTCTGAAGAAGCTCAGAATGACTTTGTTGGACCAGAAGGTGACATAAATCTCCCTGGTTGGTTCTCTCTGTTTTCACGGTTCTCCGATGAGGCAGCGTTGTGTTCGCCTCTCTTTTCTTAAAGTTAGCTTAGTCTAATGTTCATCCCAGAGTTGAAACCGCCATTGAAACTTTCAGTAAGACAACTTTGTGATGTCACCATGTAATAATGCTTCTGCGTATAACTCAACCTTTGTTGCATTTGTTTTTTTGGGGGTGATGTTAGCTTAGCATTTTACGAGCATTAGCCTTAACACACAGCCAGCTACCAACTGTTTCGGGAACGTCCTCAGCAGAATTTATTTATTTATTATTCATTTATTTCACATTTAGGCATCTTTTTAGAGTAAATATAGAGTAAATATTGAAAATAGAAGTCAGTTTGCTTCCGAGCAAAAAACAAAACAAAAACAGTCCTCTAACTTTGTGCTTTATTTTTTTCCATCTGTCATTTGCAGGTATGTCCACTTCGACGCGTCAGCTTCACATCGCATCTGAAGGTGACTCCTCCTACTTCCTGCGAGTGGACTGGAGTGGGCGGGGCTTGGATTCAGGCTTCCAGTTGCTGCTGACTGATGGACAGGGCGCTTGGAGAGGAGATGGTAAAACCCGAAGACACATTTAACACGACAGATTTATGCTCACCTGATTGGCTTGGCAACGTCACCCGTCTGACCACACAGTGCACACGCACACACACACACACACACATGCACACCCTTTCTCACTTCCTTTATAGCATGCCAACGTTGACCTACTTGGAAGAAGATTCATGAGTGTCATGTCAGGAGTCGAGAAGTAGTACTGTTATTCTGCGTACCATGCGTACTACTACTGCTAGTCAGTATTCCTCTGATGTTGCAGTGAGCGCGGCGGCGATTCTCGGCGAGGCCGAGGAGCTGGAGATGCCGACAGGGAGGTACGTCCAGGACCTCCTGCAGGCACTGACGCAGGCCTCCCCCACGTACAGCTTCACCCTGACGCCGTCTCCACCCGGCCGCGGCTCCTCCGTCACGCTGACCTACGAGAAGGTTGAGAAGGATCTCTCGGTGAGTTGACGCCTCAGCCTCCGTGGAGGCCGCGTTAAGTTAAACGCTCACCTCCCCCCCCCGACTCAGGAGGAGTGTCATAGGTCAAACGATGGATGTAATGATTGACAAATAATGAAAATGCCATGATAAATGTATCCGAAGCCTGTTTGAGAGAAGTTGAAGGTCGCTGAGGTTAATGTCCCCAAACACAGAAGCAACAGACGTGTTTTTTAACGTGACAGATGGCGAGCGTGACGGTGTGAATAATCCATGTTCAGGGGGTCGGCTGCGTGATCATGACTGGTCAACGCTGGTTGCCACGGCAGCTACGGCAGAAGGGAAATCTGAATGCGCCTTTCACGGAGAAGAGGAAATGAGTCGGTGCTTCCGTTTCAGAGAGAACAGCCGGATTTACAGAAGCGCACGAGATGTCGTCAGACGGTTTCTCAACATTGAAATAAGTATTTCATCTGTCAGAGTCATAACGAAAGGGCTCGGTCAGACGCCTGGTTGTTCCCCTCTCATCTCGGCTCCTGTTCAGGACGTTCCTGAAGACGGAGGCGCGTCAGAACGTTCGTGTGGGTTACATGTCGCTTTGTGTTCACAACTGTTTCCTATTATCAGACCACTGAAGTCGATGTAAAGCCTCCGATGCCATAATCACCATCAGATAACTATCTATGCATTGTTCCACAAATCATTTCATTTAAATATAACCACTTTTTTCTCTTTCTGATGTGGAAAAACTGTCTCTTTTAATATGTCTTGCATCGTTTTCAGAGAAGTTAAGGGGTGTCCCACCATTGGCGGCTAGCTTAGCGACAGCTACAGCTAGGCCTGCCACAACTTTAAGCAAACACAATTATTTATTATACTGGTTAAACTGGTTTCCATTCACGTGAATAAGAACAGCTGGATGCTACAGAAACAGCTTTCATCACCATTTCCACACCATTTTTCATCATTTGATGTTTGACTATTGGTTGTCATTGTGAATCACTTGCAGTCTGATCTCAGGTCAGTGTTCTTATTCCGTACTCTATTGATCCCGATGGGAGGTTTCCTCAAGGAAATAGCTGGATCATTGTTATTATTTATTATCCCACAGTAGGGAATTTTCTTTGTTTCTCAAAATGTAAGCATTCTGGACACCAGATCCACATTATGAACTGGATCCAGATGATTTTGTTTTTGTCCAATCATTGTTGTCCATGTAGTTAAAATCCAGATCTGCCCGATGAAAACATTTATGGTAATTTTTAGCATTTTTATTTACCATAAATTCCTCCTCTGGAGTATGGACGCCACTCACGCTCCATATTGGAACGAGTCCCATTCTGTTACCACAAACAGGCGGTTCTATTGATGACTTCAATATCAGCCAACCTTCAGAGCATTTAGAAAAGGTGGCGTTGGACCTCAAATGAAAGTGTCCCGCAGTAGATTGGTGTGAATCAACAAGTCCGGGAACGGCTTTTCAAGCATCTCTATGACGACGGGAGTTTGCCCACATCAACAGTGTTTGAGCCGACGTACTCCGGCCAGGATCTCAGACCAGTCGACAACACCAGCTGACCAGTAGCTCCAAGTCTCCGGCCCATAATACGGGCAGCAAGAAGACAAAATGCTAAAATGATACCTGCTATGAACCGAATGATCAGCCTGCATTTAATGCTAATTAGCAACCGTTGGCATTCTGAAAATGGCATCTAGCAAGTATCTACCTGACAGATCGTCTACCATGCCATCAGGGTCAGAGAGGTCAGCGCTGATGCCTTTTATCAATGTGTAAACACGACAGCGTCGTGTCTGAGTTAAAAATCTCCGTTTCCCAGGGGATGGGGGTTGTCGTCTGGGACAAGGTGAAAAATACGGTTTAAACACTTGATGCATGAAATGACCAATGATATTGTTTTAACATTGCAGATGGGAAGTGTGAGTTTTGTGATGAACCAGGCCGCATTATCCTCCTTGCGCTGATTTCTTTTTTTTTTTTTTTTTTGCCTCAGTTCAGGTTGGGTTCTGTTCTGCTGGATGCCGTCCCACAGCCGGCGGAGGCAGTGAGAGATTTACTGGTCCATAGTCTGCAGAGGGGAACCGCGCTGGAGAACCACAACCACCGACTAGAGACGGAGAACCAGCGACTGAAAGAAGAGCACCAACGCATCGCCACAGAGTAAACGCGGTAGAACTCGTTGAGAACAGACACTCTGTTATTGTTTGTCTTTTGTTCAAGCTTTACTTGAACAGGAAATGGCATCAACATTAAAATATATACATGTGAATATAATAACATGAGATATAAAATAAATATACTCAATTTATATATTAAAAAAATAAAATAAAATTTGACCCAGATTGAGAAAATAATTTCTCAGTTTCCTCTGATTGGCGTTCCGTCTGTGTGATGTCATCCGGCAGGGTTTGTCATTCCATCAGGAGGAGGATTACTGCTCGATTAAAATTTCTAATGGTTTTGTTCCAGATTAAATTAAAATCATCGTTTTGAAGTTAATGAGGAACAAATTCAGTTCAAACTTTCAAATCAGACGTGAAAATAAAAAATGTGGATGATTTTGAAATCCTTTGCTAAATTGCTCAAAAGGGACAAATCCTGCTTATGTTGAACATTTCCACAAAACATTCCACATCTGTGGAGAGTAATATTTAAATATTTAAAGTTTCCTGACCTCATTGTTAACATGTTGATCCTCAAAGACCAGATGGTGCGACATTGTTTTATTGTACTTTGTAAACAAATAAAAAATACAGATTTTGATTACAATTTTCCAGTAATACTTCTATACATACTTTTACTTGTGTGGGGGATCTGAATTCTTCCACTATTATCATCTTATTTAGTTTCAGCTTTGCCCGAACACAACCGCAACTATCAAAAATTATCAGAACATCATGTGCTTTAGTTTCCATAAATCCATTCACTAGTTTCCTGCTGAGCTATTATCCGCCTCATGTAACAGAAGGGGGGGCACTTGAACACTAAGGGGGGGTAGGGTTAGAAAAAGGAACTGGGATTGCACCTAAATCTGATGTCCTGCCTGTGGCTCTCAGCTCCAACCTCATTTCAGAACGCCTCACAAATCTAAAATTCAAATTGTACTTTTTATTTTGTCAGTCAGACGGGAGGAAACAGATTAATGCAGATTAATCTACACTCAATGCTCCAGAGAATTGCTGTTCTAGACTAGAATTGATGTATAAAACTTGCAGGTAAACTGTTGCAGGTATTTTCTCTATTAGTTTTAGATGTTTTAGAAAATTATCAGGCTTTAAGGCAAGATCATTTCCATTCTCATTAAAGAGGAGCTGGTTTGATGCCCGGAGCTGCTTGCCTTGTGTGATTCATGACTTTGTAATCACTCCCTTGACTGCTCTATCCATCACTGATCGGCAGCAGCGCTCTTGTGTCGCCAGACGGAAACATTCATATGCTTCTCCAGACATCCAGGAGAGGGTTGTGGAAAGAAGCATCACTTTTTTTTCTTCTTGTTTTTTTTCTGTATTTAAGACTTGAGCGGTACGCTGGAGGTAAAGAGGCTCTGGAGTCGGAGCTGTACTCTCGGTTCGTCCTGGTCCTGAACGAGAAGAAGGCCAAGATTCGAAGTCTGCAGGAATCCGTCACAGACCTACAGGAGTCCAGGTACGCTGTAGACCTGAGGCTGTTATGGCAAAACTTCAGTCTGAAGTACCAACTTTATAGACAAAAGTTGCATAAAGTCTCTGCCATCTACATTTACAAACGGTTTAAGAACACGTTGTTCTGAAGAACCCAGTGAATTCCACGGTTGTGTTATAGGATGCCATCTTCGCAATAAGTCAGTTTGTGAACTTTCTTCCTGCAGGGTATTCCACAGTCAGCTATTGGTAGTATTGAAAGGTTTATGAGCACCAATGCAGTCCTGAAGTCTCCCAGCGAGGTCACCGATGTCGTGTATAAAGTACAGGCTCGCTGTTGACTTCCAGACATTAAGATCAGCACAAAACCTGAGCTGGGAGCTTCATGGCCGAAGGGAAGCATGCCAGCCTTACAGCCAGCCTTGCATCATGCCAAGCGTCCAATGGGAGGGACTATGGTATGGGGCTGGGGTTGTTTTTTTTTAGGGTGTGGGCTTCTGCTTCCGTATGCCAAAGCGTTTGCGTCAGGTCTATTCCTATAACGTTGCGCAGCCAGTTTGAGTAAGACCCTTTTATGTTCTGCCGGAATGCAGAAGGCAAGAACTGGAACAGAGATGGATCAGTGAGGTTCTCATAGGCACACTCAAAATAACATGTCAAGCCTTCTTAGAGGAGTGGAAGCTGTTATAGCTACCGGGAGTCGAGAACAGGATGCCGTTGTGGGTGTTGGGGATACATGTCCCAATACTTTTGTCAAAATAGTGCATTTCAACTGCTCTCTTGTAAAAACACGTTTGCCGCTGTTCTGCTGTAGGAGCGCTGATGCACAGCAAAAGGAGGTTTCTGTAAAATCAAATCAAAGAGCAGGAGAGGAAGAGGAGGATGAATACGGAGGTAGTACCGATGAGGAGCCAGAGAAGACGCAGTCGTCTCCGGCCCCAACTTTACCATCCAGAGGTAAGATCGGTCTGATCATTTGTCAGATTGGGTCTCTCAGTGTTTCCATCATAAATGCTTAATTTGAAATGCTAAAAACGACACGAGGTTTTAGCCAAATGAGCAGCTCCTTGCGTTGACGTGACACTTCATCGACCTCATCGGTTGTGATTAACGCCCACCAGTAGCAGCTTACATGCATGGTGTGTAGGTGTGTGTGTGTGTGTCGCACAAGGTTGGAGCTGAACATGAGTAACCGATCCTGGGACTTTTTACAGCTGTTTACATCCATGATTGTTCCACATCCTCACACGTTGAATCCTCCAAATTGGGGGGCGGGGGGGGGGGGGGGGTGTCTGTGTCATCCTCTCTGGGCCGTCCCCTCAGTCTGATGAGGAAAATCTTGCAGGGTTTGTGTTGATTTCGTTGCTACGACAGTGACTCAGATGGCAGCGCGTTCCCAGTTCAAGTTAGACATACAGAGGGACGTTTCAGGAAGTTCGTGGTTTCAGCGTGGATTTCTTTTTTTTTTTACATTGTGTATCTAGACTGCTGCTAATGACCAGCTTCAGTATTGATCCACACGACAATGTACTCTGTTGTTGATGTCCAGGCTGGCGTCCTTCAGTCCCACCAGTAAAACGTAAAGGAAACTTGATGTCTTTACTTTTAGACCAACAACAAAAATGATTAACACGATTTATTTTCATCTTACAGTCGGAATGCCTCTCCTAAAATGTTTATTTTATTCTGTTTGAGCAAGTCTGGCTGCAGACATGCCAACGTTGGCTGTAGCACGGGGTTTAGACACGCTAGCGTTAGGTGTAGCACGGGGTTTAGACACGCTAGCGTTAGCTGTAGCACGGAGTTTAGACACGCTAATGTTAGGTGTAGCACGGTGTTGACAGTCATATCCTCATCAAATATGCACATGCCTTTAAACCGTGGTGAATTGAAGAGCAGAGGAACCATTAAAGGCATGAAGCGCAGCAGGAACACGTCGACTTTGGTTTGACCTTGGGCCGGGAAGGTCACTGAGGTTAACAGTTTAACAGACTGCTTCAAAGTCAGTGTGTAAAAAAAAAACAAAAGGAAGATAATGTGGAAACCAGCCGACAGAAATATGTCAACTGTACTTTAACATCAGAACTGTCAGTGCAGTCACGGCGGATCTCTGTTCTGTAATCCCTGGAGATTGGGCTGGTGGTTCTTCCGTTCTTCCATACGCTTGTTCCTGGCATCGTCTTTTACGTATGAAGACAGAGGCAGAGTGGGAAAAGTAACAAGCAGCTTTAGACTGCTGGGAATTTCCTACGCACACACACCTGGAAGTGTATCGTCCCATTTTCACCGTGACAAACACACATTTGTTCAGCATTTGAACTCCTGGAGGCGGGAACCGGATTGGTTCTGGTGTCTTACCATGGACTCTCTCAGGATTATACTGTACATCTGTCTTCTTTTAAGTATTTCATGCAAGAACCTGACGGATTCATGCACTCCACAGAGTCCTCTACTGCGAGCCCGTTGGACGACAGCCTGAAGGACATCATTGACGTGGCCCCGTCTCGTAAGCGGCGCTGCCGTCCCCTCAGGCCTCCAGACCATGTGGCCAAAAGGCCGAATCCTCAGAGCTCCCAGAGAAAGAGGTACAGGACCCAGTCGTGTTGCATCCAGAGCTCTTCTTAATGTCTTTCGCAGCTGTCGCACGCCGTGTTTGCATCGCTGAAGTTTGTTTTGACGATGCGTGAAAAATATTTCCGCCTAAAAAAGTCGTCTCCAGCTTTGTGGTTTTGTGGTTAACGTCTTCTCTCGGAGTGATTTACTGGTTCCTCGTAGGTTTAACCTCAGATTTAGTCAGGGTGTGTCACTGCCAACCAAAATACACATTTAATGCATTTCAATTTCTCAACTTTATTGTTGAGGGTTGAGATTAAACGCGCCTCTCTCCCTTCCTGGATTTTGTGATATCCATCTCCGAGGTGACGATGTTTCACTTGGATTTCATCATGAGGAAAATAAGACGTTTTCAGGCTTGAAGGAACGTTTTCAACTTTAAAAGAACTTCGCTTTATCCATACTGCAAAAAAGAATCATTGTTATAGAACCTCAAGCATTGATGTGTTAATTATTTCTGTAACTTCGGTTAAATTGTGTTGTAGTTCATGCAGACGTTGTGTTGCAACACCAACCATCAGCCGGGAGTTGTTGCAGATTCGGTTTTTAAATTGTCAGTGACTGGTTTCAAATAAATAGTTCCGTAACTTTTAGTCTCCTCCCACTTCTGCCTGTCTATGATGGCTGTGTTTGCGCTTCCTTCTATATGTTCTGTCGTGTCTCAATCTTTCTGGAGCTTCCAGGAGAGGCTCGATTCGCTTTGAGTGCCGGCTGCAGTAAACTGTGCCACATGTGGCTGCAAAGCAGCGCCAACAGTCCTCGAGCTGCTGCCAGCCAGCCATCGGCCGCGGCGTCCCTTACCGTTACCCCCCCCCCGAGATGAAGAAGAGAAGCCTTCATCCGAGGGCTAGCCTGTTTCCATCCATCGAGAGAAGCAGCCTGAAAAGAATTAAAACGAAAGCCACATGAACAGATGATGAGGATAAATACTGAAAGGAATTGCTCAACGTTGCGGAGCTTGTTGCATCCCTGGGGAGCTCATGCTTGTGGTCAGGTTTGTTTGTTTCTGTGTCTGTTTGTCAACAGGATAGAGGACAAACAACCGACCCAGTCATTGTGAAACTTGATGGAAGGATGCAGCATGGTCCAATGACTGTGAGTCACTCCTGGGTTGGCGCCTCCTCCCTGAGGAGCGGGGCAGTAGCTCCTTTTACAGCGCCTGATGCTACACCTTTACTGCCCCAAAGAGAAAGTTGACCTTGAAATGGAGGAGGACGATGGTTTGGACATGTCCAGAGGAGAGACGGGGACTATATCGGTAGAAGGATGCTGAGGATGGAGCTGCTAGAGGTCGACTCAGGAGTGGCTGGTGTTGGGGAGGATGATGCAAAGGACAGGGTGAAGTGGGGAAGGTTGATTTGCTGTGGCGCGTGTGTGTGTGTTTCCCATGAGAAGCCACTCTCTTCCTCCGTCACACACAGGCTGTTTCTGTAAACCATCAGAGATCGCTCTTAGCCATCCACAGATAATCACTACAAGACACGGGACTGGTACCGTCTTGTGTGTTACGCCAGGAGGTTTTAGATTTGGTCTGAGCGCCTGATCGATCTCCATTTTTATGAGGTATGAATAATTTGGAACCAGATCCAGTGAAGGTTAGAAGTTTTGGAGATAAGGTCAGAGAGGACAGACTTCCTTTTTTTGGACATGTCCAGAGGAGAGACGGGGACTATATCGGTAGAAGGATGCTGATGATGGAACAGGGTTAGAGGTCGACCCAGGAGAAGATACTGGTCTCTGGGTGCCGGAAATCAACCTCAGCTCTGGGTTGGAGTGGCTCGTTTCATGTCAAATCTCCGGTGGTCCTCCACGGCGGCGTGGCGCTGCCCCCCCCCATGTCTCTTGTTTCCTCTTAACTGGTTGCAGAAGTGCAGCGCTGTTTGGTAACGATTTAGCCGAGCTCAGCGCCTCCTTTCTCACACCAAACATTTCTTCTCATTTTCGCTAATATTTTTTAGTTATTTCACTTTAAGGGTTCATTCCATAATCTGTTGTTTGAGCTGCTGGACGATAGAGAGCACAAATCAAATGTCTCTGTCCTGATTGGTTGACGCAGCAAAAGGGCCTAACAAAGCTCGTCTCCCAAAATAAGATTAGATTACATTCACAGATGAGCCATTCAAAGGACCGCTTAAAGGGAAGCTAGAAGGCCGTAATGTAATAATCACGGGATTACCCACAAAGGAACCTTAGAACCCCCCCCCCCCCCCCCCGAAGGACTGTGAGAACCAAGCTGTAGGAACCACAATGCATGGAGACAGATCCCAAAATCCACCTGACTGATTGCTAGAACCTCTGAAAGAAACTATAGAACGTCCTAAATGATTATTAGCGCTAACTGGAATAACATCTCACATATATTTGCCAATCAATCATTGCTCGTTTGTGTTTGTCTCGTCCTCTGAAACGTGGACTCCTGAATGCCACACTGTGTTGCGTTCAAGTGAAGGCAGAATACCGGTCGGTATATGAGCCAGAAATGGTGTGGAGAGGGTACAGCACACGGGTCGTACTAGTTAAGGTGGGGGTGCTGCTGCACACGCGCACACACACACACACACACACACACTGTAGCACTGCACACAGGTATAAATCTGCCCATGTGTTTCCAGTGTTGTTCCTTATGTGCCACCTGATACGCTTCCTGTCTCAACAGGAGAGCTCCCCTTTAAAGCAGCTTCATTAGTCCACTTACCTGTCCTCTCCCTGTCTTTCTTCTGTGTGGATCAGAACCGACCCCCCCGCGGGATCCAGTAAGAAGCCGACTCCCCAGCGCTCTGCAAACGCTGCAGCAGCAACTTCGTCCGCCGAGGACCTGTTTGAGGACTTCTGAGCCTTTAAAGCGCTGATTTTTACTGATGAAGGTGTCGTATTTCTATGCAGGGTTCATCTATTAAAGCTAATTTGTTGCAGTAAAAATAATTTATTTAACAGCAGAAGGAGGGCAAAGAAGTGAAAACGCGTTAATGAGGTGTTTCTCTATCACGGGGGTTCCAAGACCGCATCGGTTCTCTTTGTCAGATGTTCTCCAGCTCTGTGGAACTCGACCAACGGCATTAAAGTGTTAAGTGTTAAGTGGTGTTTATCGGTTCTAGAGTTGTAGGTGCTTAACAACCAAAAATATCCCTTTCATCATTAAAACCACTGGAGCATTTTTAAGGAATGCATGAATAAATGAATGAAATATATTGTGGACTGCGTGAAGTGACCCTAAATAAACTGCGTGGACCAAAGTCAGACTTGAAAGACCTTTCTTTTGTAATGTATTTCATGAACTGTGACTCATGACTAAAATATCTTTCACTGTTTGTACCAATAAACAGTGGATGTATTTTAACTTCTTCTTCTCGTCTAACTTTATAACTTAAACCTCTCTTACTTGTAACAGCGTTTACTTCTTTCCATCCAGCTCTCATCACAGACGTGAACTAATTCACACCTGACCTCACCTCTTCCGTTCAGCCGGGGCGTTTTTCTGCTGGCGGCTAGGATTTATGGGAAATGATGTTTGTTCAAAAAACATATATATATATATATATTATTGCTATTTATTTTTCTAAAGGACTTATAAAGGTGGAGTTTGTCAGTCCACAAATCGTGTATAGCTGAAGTAGATGAGATGCTGAGTGGCATTGTGGGAAATGTAGGATGCAAGTGTGTGAACAGTGAGCCTCTTGTTCTCTGCTGAACAGATTGAGATGATTTCTTTTATTCAACCAAAATCATTGGGAGGACAAGTAAAGTCTGGACTCTCTCTCTCCTTTTCCCTGTCAGTGTCTCTCTCTCTCCCTTCCCTCCTTCAGGCTTTCCTCATTCTCACTTCCTCCATCTCCCCCCCGTGCCCCTCTACTCCTCCTGCAGACTTTGTCACCCTGCTCCTCCTCCCTGCGCTGGGCGGTATACTACGGGGAGGTGTGTTGCGCCCCTCCTCTCCTTAATGCCGGATAAACGCTGTGTAAAGTGGATTTGAACTCGCAGCCGGTGCTGAGAGCAGGAGGAGGCGGAGGTCCGACCAGGCAGCTCACAGAAGCTTCAGACTTTTGCTTCGTTTTGGGGATTTCTGCTGGAAAAGTCAGCTGGATTCTGGACTTTTCTCTCTTTTTTTTAGGATTTAAGAGGTAAGAAATTAAATTTGGAGAATATTCTTGCTGAAAATATTAAATTTTTCATGCTTCATTTACTTGAAACTACGCATGTATGTGATTATTTTTGACCAGGACTGTTTCTGCTCCAGGTTTGTTGGGTGGGCAGGAATGTTTCCACGTGATAAGACCACTAGATAGTAAACCCATTGATAGGAAGCGTTTAGAGCCATTTACATCCTTTAATCCCTCCAATTATGCAGCTGTGAACTGATCCTGGTACAGCTGTGGGACATCTGTCTCATTGACATCTTTAAATCAACAAATTAAAAAAAGATGAAAAGCAATGTGGGGATAATGTGTTATTACACAGGATGGAAATAATATAATTTATCACGCAATTGCTACTTTCCTTGGATTTCTTCTTGCATTAATTCCCTTAGTTTTAAATATTTCTTACAACAATAATGAATAAACTCTTGGGTTGGAGCCACGGGCGGACTCTGGCTGTTTTAGGGACCGGGGCAAAAGGATGAAGAGGCACCAGTGTGAAACGTGGAAACGTGTTAACACTGATTAGAACTCTTTCATAGTGTAATCCAGATCTTAAAACAACAAGACAGCTCTAATAAAAAGCTGGAATACTCGATCTCAATGAGGTTAAGAGGGAAGTTATGGACACAAAATGGGTGCGGGGTTAGGAATAGGTTGCGGCATTTGGTGGTTTCCAGAGCATGACTTAAAGACTTTCGTATTTCTCCACCTAAATTTCTACACATAGCAACAAAGTGATGCTTTATGCAATCGAGGAACTGATGTTGTTTTGATTTTTTTTGTTTCCATAGTTACAGTTTCAGTTAAAGTCATTCTGACTAGGATTTCTCTCAGATGTTCATAACTCAAATGTCAGCATTTTATTTATTTTTTTACTATGACACATCATTTTTATTCACTATTTGTCTAACCGACTTCCATAGATTACAGTACGTCCTCTGAGATGTTTGATAAGGACATAAAAACTTTATTTAACCACAACATTCAGCTAAAAACTACTCTGTTACATTTCATTTTAAATGACTCTCATCTACATTTCATGTTTTTTTCTTCTTCAGGTTGTGTTGAGATGATTCCACACATCTTCACACTCCTACTCTACCTGGTGTGTGTGCGCTCCATCCGACCAGGTGAGTCCATCTTCGAACTGAAGCTGCTTCATGCATGACTTCGTGCGTTTAAAGTAGTTTCACACCGATCAGGGCGATGGTACGATTCCAGGAAGAAGGAACAGTAAAAGAGAATAGAGTGCATATTTTGAAGTTTCTATGTTGAAAGAGTTGAATGGCGTTGCACGCTCATCCGTGGTCGTGTTTTCCAGCATCATCACACTCGATGAAGATGGAGAAGAACCCTCCAGCCGCCGGCTCTTTGGCGGGCAGGGTGGTGCTACCCTGTAACTTCTACATGATGCCAACGGCGTCTCCCAGCAGCCCCACAGACACGCCCCCTCCTGGGCCCCTCCTCCAAGGCGAGACTCCTCCCACTAGCCCAGCACCTGAGGAGGAGTTGAGGATCAAATGGACCAAGCTAGAGGGAGAGGAGGAGACGGTGGTGCTGGTGGCGCAGGGCGGGGCAGTGAAGGTGGGGCATGACTACAAGCACAGGGTGTCGGTGCCCAGCCATCCGCTGTCCATCGGGGACGCCTCTCTGATGATAGTCCGGCTCCGGGCGAGCGATGCGGGGCGTTACCGCTGCGAGGTCATGCGTGGGATGGAGGATGCCCAGGACACCGTCCGCCTCAGTGTCACTGGTGAGTATAACAAGCACACACCGCCAAAGGTGCACTTTTATAGGTCATGTTCACAGTTAGGATCCAGAGTCTGGTTTTAGTGTCTTTCGGCCTTTGTTTTGGTTTTACAGCCAATTAATTTGTCGTTTTGGTTGAGTCTGAGAGGCAAGCACACCGTGATAAAACCTCTGAGCACAACCTGCTCAGCAAACACACACAGCTGGAGACAAAGTGGTGAATAATAGTAGCAGTTAGTGGCTAAAGAACCGCACATTTTACTCGGGAGGTGGTGGAGACCAAAACATATTGTGTAAACCTCCAACAAGGACACGTCTGTTCAGAAGGGCTGAGTGAGTATTCTACAAAACAAGTACTTGTACTGCAAACGAGTAATGGGACTATTTGAGTATCATGTAAGTGTCAGAACTAAATGCACATTTTCAATAGAAGCTAAATCTGGACTCTTTGTGGTTTCTTTTGGAACACAAAAACAATTACAGTCAAAGAACGAAAAAAATATTTGCAATTTGGGAGATAGACCAAACATAATTAATTTGTAAACCCAACTTAAAGCTTTTCATTTTAAATTCTCTCATTTCAGTAATTGATTAGCCGTTTCAAGTTTGTCTGTTTTGCATCTTTGGAGGCAGCGCTGCGATCTTTGTATTTTGAGTACTAAATATAGCAAATGTCAAATACTTCATGGGATCAGCCACCAGAGTTCATCCTGTAGAAACACCAGCCGTTGTTCCCAGACATTTACTCAGCTGGGCAGCTCCAGACAAAGATGCTCCCCATGAGCGACACACAACTCCCCGTTTAAGGAGTCAATCTTCTATTAACGTCCTCCGGCAGCTCTGCCAGGATGAGGTATGATCCCCCCCCCCCCCTCCCCCAATCCAGCTGAATATAAAGGACATAATGACACAAGACAATAGTCGCACAGAGTCAGAGATAATGGAGCGGCTCGTGTTTCCTAACGTAATAATCCCACTTTTCCATCGCTGGAGTTCTTCGGTCGCCAACCGGTGCAGACGGCATTATCCCAAGAGTAAGAAGCAGCAGCTTTGTTTTCTAAAATGTAAAGTTTCATTCATCAGCAGACAAACATGTTTATTTCAGGAGTGTCGCTGCTACAGTTTTATGAGTGGCTAATGCTAGCAACGTTTAAAAACCATCTCTGTCTATGGGACAGATGTCTCTAGTCAAATTCTTCATACAGTGAAGGTACTGTGAAGTTACAGGCGCGGAATTCCAGGTACCGTTTTTCTGGTGTTCAAAACTGGCCCCCCAAATGCACCAAGGAAGAAGGAAGCCCCCTCCGGCCTCACTCTCTTCCTGTCCTTCCCGTTCCCCGTCCAGGTGTGGTGTTCCATTACAGAGCTGCCGCTTCTCGCTACACCATGGATTTTCCTGGCGCTGTGGAGGCGTGTCTCTCTGTGAACGCCACCATCGCCACGCCCCAACAGCTGACGGCTGCTTTCGAGGACGGCCTCGACCAGTGCGACGCGGGCTGGCTTGCCGACCAGTCGGTCAGGTGTGGCAACGTGCATGCTAGTTTCAGGCCGCGGCCTCCAGCTTTGGTCCATTCCGAGAAAACACTTTAAGCACGCTCAAATATTGCAACTAAAAGTGGTTGTTCTTTGAATTATGCGCCGGCTCTTCCAGGTATCCAATCACGCAGCCTCGTCTCGGCTGCACTGGCGATCTTACGAACAAACCGGGAGTGAGGACCTACGGCATCCGCGACCCCGCAGAGAAATACGACGTGTACTGTTACATGGACGAACTACAAGGTGAACACTCCGTTGTTCTTTAGTCCTGTGCTGTGTGTGTGTGTGTGTGTGTGCCGAGGACAGAGGATGAGCAACACAATTGGACGTTCCATCAATCAAACTCAACAATAGCTTTCACACTCCAGTGAGGCGCAGTGAAACACGAAACTTGTGGAACGTGTAAACCCTTTTTTTCCGTCTCCAGGTGACGTCTTCTATCCTCCGTCTCTCAGCGATAAACTCACCTTCCAGCAGGCGAGGCGGGAATGTGAGAAGCACGGCTCCGTGTTGGCGTCGCCTGGCCAGCTGTTCGCGGCCTGGAGGTTGGGGCTGAACCGCTGCGACTACAGCTGGCTGTCCGACGGCAGCGTCCGGTACCCCGTTAACGTCCCCAAGCCTCAGTGTGGGGGGGGCATGCTGGGGGTCCGCACGCTCTACAAGTATGAAAACCAAACGGGATACCCAGACCCGACCGACGGATACGGAGCTTTCTGCTTCAAGGGTGAGGCCCGTGAGTAAAATCTCCTGCTAGCTGCATCAAAACGGCAGCGCAGGATTCTCCTAAACTCCGGAAGAAGACGGAGTAAACAGAAAAACGACTCATACATTGTGTTTGAGCCAAGTCAAGTGATTCCAGGCCTGGGATGCGGAAGTCCCATCTCAGGAGGCCGCTTAAATACTTGGAGTACCACCCCAAAACGCTTCTTGTTGGCTGGCAGAAAGTATTCCAGTATTGCCGTTCCTCCTCTTCTAGGGAAGAGTCGGATACTGATCAGAGAAATCTGCGGTTAAATTGGTCAACTCATTTGGTCCAGACTTTTATGCTCTTTCAGTTTGATCTGGTTTAACAATTCCAGGCGTGAAAGCTTCTCCACATCCAACACCCAGTCTTTGGTCCAACACAAGAGAGGTGGTCTCATTTCTATAGTGAAATTAAACTAAATGTAAGGAGAAACTACAGCCTTGTTTCGGACCCTGGTTCTGATAATCAGGTGTGAGAACGCCCTGAAACTTGCTGACTAAAAGAGTAAGACTACATAAAAAAAAACAATCATTCACCATTTGAACTTTTAGTTTAAAGGTAACATTGAATATTTGAGGTTAAAAAAGGCTGTTCAATGATTTTAAAATCAATCTGGATCTTCTGGAGACTCGGATTACATCATATTTGTTTTTTGGGTCTCATCTTTCCTCAAGTGTTTTTGGAGAATGCTGCTGTTTTACTGTGAAGCCCCGGGAATGTTTCGTGAACTAGGAACTTTCTGGATTTCCACAGAAAGCGACGACAGAGAGGGGCAAGAAAGAACAAACGCTGCAAGCCAAAGGCAAGGAGGTTAAACTCCTTCTGCCCTGTTTATGGTGTTACGCGTACTTTATGAGGGGAAAACCCAAATCATGCGCTCGAACATGGATACTGCAGAAGGGGGACAGGTCCCTAATGCTTCACAGCTGGTCCCGGCCCATACAGACAGACAGACAGACAGACGGAGGGAGGGAGGGAGGAAGCGCACATCCAGTTCTCCCATAAGTATCATCATCATTAAAGGCACTTTAAAAAGAGAGGCCAGTTTAGTCTGTGCAAGCGTGACGTAGGTTTGCAACCAGGAACCGATTAAACTCTCCAAACGTGATTCTGCACACGTGAAAATAATTCGGAGAGTCGCGTGTTTGGCAGCGTGACGGCGTTCCGAAGGCCGTGTAGGACGACGATGCCAAGCGGCGGGATGCGTGATGTAAGGTAAAGTGACAGTATGAGGACAGAACCCGGTCCCAGACAGACGGCTTCTCCTCGCCAAAAGCATGACATCACGTCTGGGCGGGGCTCCACATGCATGCCGGGGCCTCCTTCATATATGTCAGAAACGTTTAATTTGCTGAAAAATACTACCTTTATGAAGCAACCCCTGACCTGCTTTTGTTTCCGGAAACACGCCTGCAAATTGAAAAAAAAAACCTCAGGAGGACATTGCCTTATAGTTTTTGACAGGTGTGGTCCCTTACTTGTCACCAAGGTCTTCCCACCTCCTCTTCCTCGTCTCCAGTGGTAGAATAATAGAAGTTCTTATCTCTCTCTCGAAATCGTAAATAGAAGAGTTTTTAGAAACATTACTGATAAAAATCATGTGGAAAAGGAGGCTGTAGAAAGAAGTCTGGAACATTAAGAGGGAGAACGATAAACGAAGGACGCCCACCTTCCCGTCTGTCCATGCGTTCCTCCTCTGGAAGGATGGAGGGAAGTTTAAATTGGGTTGATTAAAGCATTGTGTCTGAAGACGCTAACACATGAGGTCAGCACACAACAATTTCACAAAGGGCAGCGTTGTGTGCGGGATTTGAACTTAGATTCCTTTCCTTATTCCTATGGTGTGTATTTATTCATGATGAGATAGAAATCTTTGCTAGCATCGCGTCTTAAGTTCAAAGAGGTCTGAGTCATTAAGGCCTCGGGAGGATCTGCTTAGGATTGTGAATACGATTAGAGGAGAAAATGTGAAGAGCAGCTTTAGCAATAGTGGAAAACTGCTGTACTCTGCTCAGACATTATCGCCCTCAAAATAACGCTTTCTGGCCAGTTTCATTCTTTCAATGCTGAAATCAAGAGTTCGGCAGTATCTGGGCATGATTCTTGTTTTATTTTCAAAAAGATTACTTCATTTTCAAGAAATAAAATTACAAGCTGACACATTTCCTTTTATAGCCATTGCAAGCTAACGGACGTTCCACATCTGCTAGCATTTTCCAGATGCTGTTTTTTGGTTTTTTTTAATGACTCATGACGATGCTGATTCATTCTGTAAACATTTCTTCTTAGATATGAATTTATGACGTTAGCCTGACTAGACCGGCCACATCCGGTTTACTTGCACAATATCAGCTGTTTATACTGACCCAACCAAATATAATCGTTTAAATAGTTCTATGTGTTAACACAAAATAATATGTGTAGGTGCACAGACAAATTCCAACCCAAATCTGAAAATTCAGTTGGAACACTTCCATTTAGCTTTGCCGGCCCATCGTGTCCAAGCTCTCCAAAAATCTTCTGTAGTGAAGTGAAACATATTGGGTTGAAAAATGTTGGAAAAAAATGTCCATCAACATCATGAAGATTGTCATTTCCTATAATATAATGTTTCTGTTTGGGTTCAAATCTTAATTTCTGCTGTCCCCCCCCTCTTCTCTATGCTCGTTTTTTGTGCAGCTAAACTACCCGAGCCGACGACATCAAGCCCCACAGACACTGCACATGTTCCAACACCCGGATCAGTCCTGGACCCTGAAAGAGCCGAAATTCAGGCAAAAGCACCGGATCCAGTCACATATTCACCGACAGAGAGACCACACACCGACGTGGACCGCACCATCGTCCCTGAGACCCATGGCCCGATGTTTGATGAGTACGATTTGCAAGATTTAAGTGATTCACATAGAGTGGAGTCAATACCACATAGGGGAGATACTTTGCTCCCCATGGAACTCCCTCCTTTACCCACCATCCGCTCGGGACCTGAACGCCTCGACGTCTCCCATGGGGGAGAGGAGGGAGGCCAACCAGGGTCAGGCCGAGGTGAGAGTGGCAGAAAGGGAGGCAGTGGCGATGACAGCCCTCGTGGGACTGAGTCAGGAACAGTAGAAACCCCAATGCGGGTGTGGCTGGAAACCACATCAAGATCAAGTTGGTCCCAAGAGACCGTCACACGATCAGAGCAGGAGGTGAGAACAGATTCAAGACCATCAGAACCTCTGGAGATGGACTCAGACCGTGTCACCTCTGGACCTGGGACAGAAGCCACGGATCCATCACAGCCCCCAAAGCTCGCATCAGAGGTGGCTGTTCCAGAAACTCCAGAACCAGGCATCCCAGCCAGGACTGGAGATTTGGGGCAGCAACCCGCAATTGTTTTTAAAGAGGATGTCACCCCCAGAAGTACAATTACAATTGATATGGACCAATCACTGGCCATTCCTGATATTGATTCATCAGCCAAACCGCCTTTCCATCTCATCATCGTCAGTGTGCACAACCAGAACCACTCAGGTGAGTTCAGATGCCATCAGACGGGTTGATGACCTCTGCTGATGAATGTTATTGATGACTGATGGGAGCTGCATCTGGTCTAGCACTAAATACATGCAACCACGCATGGGAGTATCGGTCTCAAAATGGTGGGTCTGAAGATTCCTTCAGTTTCAGTTTCATCCTGTGGCAGAAAGCATCTCAACCTATCAGAAACCCAACTGCGCCGCCTTGGACAAATAGATCAGCCAATCAGAACATGTTCTGTGTCCAGGTCTTTTCCTTCTGCTGACATTCTGACATTCCTCTGGAATCATTGCACTAAGAGGAAGATGAGCAGAAATATCGGTTAAGTCTTCACTAAATTCACGAGAATAGAATATTAATAATAACCCGTTGTCTTTGGAAAGACTTACAATGTCAACAATTTTCATTAAAACTGGCCTAAAATACTTATAATAAATATGTTTTTCTCTGTAAGGCTATAATGTCCAGGCTTTTATTCTAACCCTACCAAACCGGATCATGTGACTAAATATGATAAAACTAATAAGGACATTTAGTCTGCGCTGAGACTAAATTAACAGTATTAAGTTAGTAATCCGTGACCTTCACTGAACTCTAACTTGTATTTCCTATTTGTTAATGTACCCTGGCCCCCACAACCAATCCTTGTGCTTTGGGACCAACAGTCTCACATTTCAGACTTTCAGCTGGAACATTTATTTTTTCTGAATGCGATTGTGTTTGTTTGGTGGTGCTGACACAGTCTTCAGAGCGATTGTTGTCTTCAAGGGAAACAACTAATGGTTTGTTACCTTTCATATTTACGTGCCACACACAAACAAACACTGTTTGCAGAGCCAGATGTGGAAAGTTGTGACACACAGGTTTAGAGCTTAACGTATTGTAAATATCTCACAAGTTTATTTTGTGTATTTTGCTCTTTTTCATGAACAGACATGTTTACTTGAATATCTTTCATGACAAATATGTCCTGTTTTAAGGACTTTAAAGTTCTCTAATGGATTTAATGCATACATAGCCAAGAAATGAGACAATAAGAGGGACAGTGAAACTTTGATGGTTTGGACATGTCCAGAGGAGAGACGGCCCAGGAGAAGATACATGGACGTAGTTAGGGAGGACATGAGAGTGACTGGTGTTGGGGAGGACGATGCAAAGGACAGCGCTACCTCGCTGGATATGAGTGCTTGAGTAAATCTACAGACAGCTTTCACTGCTCAAGTTAAAGAAAAAAGAAATTGAATCCATGACTAGAGAATGAGACTTCGGCCATGTGCCAAGGTTTGCCTCGGGCCCCACAATCATTAAACAGGAGCGGGAGGTTTGGCGCAGGGGGGTCAGTCACCCACCCCCACACACAAGCTCAAATGTTTATTTACCTCCAGCCGTGTGGTACCATCTTCCGTGAAGGAGTGTTTATTTTTTGACATGTTGGAGGCATTTTCTTTTGCACAGGTAATAAATATCAACACGTAATACAGGCCATGGTTAGTTTTTTTTTTTTTTTTTTGGGTGAAATGTAGCGGCTGATGTAGACTAGTCCAGTTCCAATAGCAGAGGCCAATCTGATCTCAGGTCTGCATTTGTGTCCAAGTTCTAATTGTGACTCCCCTCCTCGATATAGCTTCCATGTGTACCATAAAGCCTTAATGGAGAGAAACAGGCATGCATTGTTTGAGAGCGGCCCCTGGCATCGACTGACGTGAATCATAAGCTGATTCACCATCCAGATCTACACTCTGGCTCTTTTGAATAAACATTAGAAATGAGCTGAGAGCCTGAAACAGCAACCGGACCAAGGAGGATGAGTTTATTTTAAGGCTGGTCATACTATCTCAGTGCAATTTAGGGATTGAACCTTGTGTGACATTAGCACCGAGCATAGTTCAACAGACCAAAGACTGACAAAAACATGTCTATCGTTCTGTCGTTAATACCTGAGGAGACAGATCCAGTTGAAATCGGGGGAAATTTTCACAAAATGATTTTGTTTTTGGACACTTTTAATAATATGCAACATTATTTGTCTGTTTGTTCTTTGTCTCTAGTTGATCGCATTGTGGACATCTTGACTCAACCTGTGGACGGCCTCACGGACTCCCACTTCCCTCATATCACAGACCTCTCCCAGTTTACCAGTGAGGCCGTCCAGTTCAGCGGAGATCTCGATCCTCTGGAGCCCTCTCCCGTTGGCCTGCCTCCAACTGTCAGCTTTGTCAATGGAAAACATGAGGTACAGTATTGCAACACATAAAATACAGTACGAGTACTGTACATATTGAATGAGATCTGCGTTCAGAAAACACAAAGAGCCGCACCTACGTGAGATTGTATACGGCATGCTATTCGGGTCGTCATCCAGTTAGCATCAATGGGTGAATCGTTCATTTTGTGTCTACTTGTTTTTTTGTGAAAGCATTGTTAAAGTTTTGAAATATACACTAATGTTACTGTATTTGAATACAAAAAGTGTTTGTAAGCGTGTGGGTAATACAGGTAATGCAGTAGAAGGTGAGTTGATAACAGTAGGGAGGGTTCATAAAGGTATAAATACACGTAAAATAAATATGGTGTATCCACTTTGTGGGTTTTCACCTATCCTGGAACATAACACGAGGGACGACTGTATTACTGACACAAACATGGAAATGAAAGACACAAAAACCTTTCTTACTTAGAATCTCACATGAACCTCCAGTATTGAATACGTATTCTAAACTTCCTCCTCAACAAATCTGCCTTCTTGGCCCAAAATCCACCCCTAGAATATTTTTTTTTGTCCAACTCTGTTGTCAACATTTGAAGACATCTTGCCGACAAACAAACAAAGCTTAATTACATAACCTCATCCGACCGTTCTTGGCAGAACAACAAAAGCAGAACTCTAAATGAGTCTCACAGAGTCGTCAGATATTTGAAATCAGAACAAACCTCTTTGATATTTTTTGGCATGGCCCTAAATGAGTCCACAAGTAGATTCTGACCAAAGATACTGGAGCCAAACCAAGTACCAAGTACTCAGTACCAACCAAGAACCCAAACTAGATTTATTTTCCTTATATCTTGCTGATTCTCGTCTTTGCTCATCGATCCTTTCAGGTCACATTTGAGCCAGACATGCCAGAGGAAGTCAGAGGAGATCAGTTTGAGACGGCCACTCCTGTTCTGGTAGGTGATGTGGAAGAAGGAGAAGAAGAAGAAGAAGAAGAAGAGAGGGAGGAGAACGTGACTCCCTTTGACTATGGTACCATAGAAATCCACACCGAGGAGACGCCTACAGAGGAATCTAGTAATGCAGTCACTCATCATACGGAAACTGAAGCAGTCACAAGTTTCAAAGTTGTTCCCAAAACAACCCCGGGAGTAAAAAATCAGGAACCGCATCAGACAACAACTATGACCCCATATACACTCCTTGTTTCATCACCAGCGCCAACCACACCCTCATCCACAGCAATCCCTCATGTCTCCCAGCCCGTCACTGATGGGGTCTCCGCCTACGAGGACATGGAAGCCTCTGGAATCCACGGAGCAGACGAAGAAGTCGCTTTGCAAGAGGGCTCAGCGGACGAGGCTTTGCCTACCCCGGTTTCAGGCAGCCAGTCCGGTTTCATGACGGATGAAACTGAAATAGGAGGAACTGAGCCTCCTACATTCATCCCAGCCACACAGTCGCTGGAAACCAGCACTCGGGCCCAGGTCGAAGAGTTTGAAGGCTCTGCTTCTGGGGAAGACGAGGCTTCAGGACAAGATGTTTACCCGCCAGAGACACCCACATTCACCAGCACGTTGCCACCCATTGATTCTACACTTTACACCCAGCAGCCGCAACCTGGTGCAGGTGCAAAGGTCACGGGAGTACCTGTTGTTTCACCATCAGAAAAAGGGGACGTGTCGGACCAGCTGTCAGGAGACGGGGCGGTTTCTGCGGATCATGGCGTTCTGGTTGACCTTCCCATTGGGTTCACTGGTACTGTTTTACCAGACATGTCAGCTGTGACCTTTGCAGACCAAACCACACTCACCAAAGACACTAGGGACAAAACCTCAGAACCTACCGTGCCAAAATACTCGACACACCCCTCGATTGCTACCACAGGTTCCCAGGAACCCACTGTTGACGCAGAGTTTGAACCGACCACCACTAAAGCCCACACAGAGCTGTCCAGCATCCAGACTGAGCAGTCCACCACAGCTTCCCCACAAAACACAAGTCAGACGATACTTTCCACGACAATGCCCTCGTACATTGTCGTGGAGCACAGCCCCCACTCCGTCCCCGAGTGGGTTCTCATCCCTGAACCTGCTGCCACACATCTTCCGGAGGTTGACTCTGTGGACTATGATAAAGAAATTGTTCCTTTGCTGGAGTCACGCCCAGAAGACCAGGCAACAGAGCAACCAGAATTCGGGACTGACTCACCTTATTCTGTGGATGTCAGAGGTATTTCGCCTTGTTTATTGTTAGTGATTGTTGTCTGTTGTTCTGTAAACATCACAAAGACCTATTTAATTTTTTTCAGCTCTCTAATAGTAATATTCAGGTGGTGAATGGGAATGGGGAGGATGAATGGGTTTTGGGATGTCACAGATTCCAGCAAAACATAATCCAAACATTTAACAAATGTAAAAAATAAATATTGCAAAAATGTCACCTCAGGTAGTTAAAAATGTCAAATCAATTAATGAATCTATTTTTCCTTTATGTGCAAGACCCATGATTTCTCTAAACCTCTATGTCCACATCTTCAATCAGAAAATAACCGGTACAATTATTATAATTGGAACACTCAGGCGAGATTTTAAACTTCTGCTTGTATTCGTGCAGATCGGATGCCCTGTTCAACCAGCTCTTGTCAGAATGGAGGCTCCTGCTATGGAAACGGCGCCCGAGCTCTTTGCCTGTGTGCACCTGGATTCACAGGAGAGCTCTGCGAAACAGGTGCGTGTCTGTAGCCACAAGACACACAGTCATGTTTCCTGAACAGGCGACACGGCCCCCCCCCCCCCCACACACACAGTGACGGATGCCCGGTGTGGGATAATGCAGGCCTGTGCTGTCTCTCCAGATGTTGATGGCTGCCAGTCCAACCCGTGTCTGAATGGAGCCACCTGTCTGGGTGGAGTCACCTCCTTCACCTGCCTCTGTCTGCCCAGCTACACCGGCGAGTTCTGTGAACGAGGTCAGCTGAGTAAAGACGTCACGTTTAAAAGTCATTTGGTTTCTGCAGTTTGTAGCCGACAAAATACTCGATGAATGCCTAGTTGTTGAAGTAAATACTTCTACTAAAGTAACTGAACTACATGAACTTGTATCCGGTTTTAACTGCCTTTTACATTCGTAGTCTGCTGGGACCTCAAGCAATACCTGCGACCCGGACGTCCGATAAAGTGGTCGGGGGGGGGGGGGGAATGATCGAATGAATGAGTTGGGAATGTGACTGGAAGAGATCCAGAATCGGCATTTGCATCCGTCACAACATTTAGATCAAAAAAACTGTTCAGAGATATTCTTAAATGAGCAGTACTCATGTTCAAAGCTACAAAAACAAGACTCCAGAAAATATGATGAATGCATTTAGAAGGAATCGCCACAGGTGCTTCCGATCTTTAGTCGGGAGTGTTTGAGCTCGGCTGTCCTCCTGCTCTGGTCGTTGTCTCTTCACCGGAGCAGTTCCAGCTTCTCAGCCAAGATTGCCTTTGTTATTCCAGTCTCAGCCAGACGAACCATTTCCAAGGACGAACGTTTTCCCGTGAACATTTACAATCTTTCTCTGCGCTCTAGAGAGTCTGCCAACTTTTGCTGTGCAGCGTAAGATGTTTTTACGTTTGAAAATTAATTTGTCACAGTTGGGTTTACTGTAAGTCTGGACAAACGGCTGACTTAGTTGGGAATGGACTGCGCATCAATTATTTCACTGACACCTTTAATAGTCCGAGACTATTAGTCGAGCTGTAAAAATAAATTGTGAACAATTCGTTGGAATTTGTTGAAATCAATTAAAGTGCGAGAGAACAGATAAATAAACCAAGCAGGGATCATCTGTCAAATGTTTTCTTACATTTCTCAGAAAATAATCTATACAAAAAGATGTAAGAAGTCACATATATTGATGCTGTTTATGGGTATCCAGATTATAACCAAGATTTGTCGGCTCTAATTGAGTTATTTGTAGGTGAACATTTTTCTTTGGCAGCATGGTGACGGTTAAACATGCGTTCCAAGAAATGCAGTAGTATTATTAAATGCATTATGTAGTGTAAAATACTACCGTACACGCATTCCAAAATTATACCAAAGTATAGAAAAGAAAAACAAACAACAAAAAAGCTTGTTAACCTTCGTTTGATTATTTTGTGTTTTATTGTCTTCATCAATTCTTGGTTAGAAGTTTGAGAAATTACAAAGAGGAAATCCCCAGGCCCGAATTACCCAGACTACCAGATGTAGAAGAAACCTGGATGTGAGCTCTGGGGCGTTCCGTCCATCCATCCTGATCCGCGCAGCAGCAGCAGAGACAGATCCACCGATACAGCTGTCCTCTTGTCACTTCCTGTCAGTGGAAAGAAAAAGAAAAAGCTGTGTGGCACTGAATGTGTGGTAAATAGCCTCGGACTCCCCATCGTCTGGCCGGTCTTCTGCATTCATTTCTCCGTTACTGGAGACATTACCTGACCCCCCAGGTGGCTGCACAGGGGACATATTAAAGGGTTGACAACGGCCCAAAGCCTCAACAGCAACTTTCCATCGCGGCTTTGTTGGCACAAGCACGATTCTGTGGCCACTGATACAAAACAGCCATTGTTTACGGAGTCTGGCAAAGCACGGGGCTGATTGCATGGCTTGAAGGTCCACGTGCATCAAACTGTGTGTTGCTGCAGACAATTAGAGTTCTGATGCTTAATGCAGACCAACTGTGTGATGCTGAGTTCATTCAGCGAGGGGCCTTTAGTCCCCCCGCTGGACCTCAACTCTATACCGTCTGATGTCCACGGGGGGGTTCTTTTAAAGTGTGTCCAACGCTCTATTGTTGGCTAAATGGTGCCGATTGAGCCATTAAATACCGGAAAAGGTGAAAGAGAGCGCAAAGTCTCTGCTTTTACCTCCACCAAGGAGGCTACGGTTTAGACCGTGTTGTCTGTCTGTTTGTTAGCTTATAGGATTATTAAAAACTCATGGATGGATCTTGATGAAAGAATAATTATGAATAATTGTCCTGGTCTTGTTTAGATCCCATTAAATTTTGAGAGCGATCCAGATACCCGCCTGGATAAAAATACAAAATGCATTTTCCCATTTACTTATAATGGAGGCTTTTTAATTTTTCTTGTAAAATGTGTATTCAATTCACTCCCTAAATTAGTCATAAAGAGGTTCCGATATTCACCGTCATGCAAATTGCCTGATGGATCTGATCTCGAATGAGGTCAGGAAAAAATATAACATTTTAACATTGAACACTTCATTTATGGATTCAAAATCAGTTAAGAAAATACAACTCTTCTTTTCCCCCCCCCTCTTTGCAGACACTGAGGTTTGTGGATTCGGGTGGCAGAAGTTTCAGTCCCATTGCTACAAGTACTTCACACACCGTCGTACCTGGGATGCCGCAGAGAGGGAGTGTCGGCTGCATGGTGCCCACCTGAGCAGCGTCCTGTCAGAAGAGGAGCAGATGTTTGTCAACCGTGAGTTCGTTTGAACAATCATTCCGGTTGTTCTTGGGTTCCTCGTGTCGTTCTGGAGGTCTTTTGCGTTCTTAGTCGTTAGTAGTAATCCGTTCTGGCTTCTCATGTTTCTTTTGGGGCCTCTAGCATCTTTCAGGAGGCTCTAATGGACGGTGTTTACCATCATTCTTCGCGTTCTGGCAACATTTAACTTGCTTACATTGTGTTTTGCTACCAACGCAAAGGTTGCCAAAATATAATTGTGATGAACATTTTTCTTCTGTTCCTTTTCTAAATCTCTAGCAGAGAGTTTCTCTGTTTTTATAGGTCGGTACCATTAAATGAAAGCACATGTCTGGAAAGAGATCTGTTCTCATCTCATCCAATGATGAGTCTCAGTGAGATCAAATGAGGTTGTTTGGACGAATCCCACAGACGTTCAAGGCTGAGAGTTTCAGCTTCCTGCCGACCGTCTCCCAGTGGCTGAATGAGATTTACCAAAGCAGCTCAGCCTGAACGTTTCCTCGTCTCCGTGCTCTCTAAACGCCTCCTGCCACACACATGTTCAGACCACAAACGTGTAAATCAGGACATCGACACTCCATCTCCAGCTCAGAAACCTTCCACTCCTTCACCAGCTGTGGAGCGTTTCCTGACAGCGCCGGGCTGCGTGTTTGCACGAAGTTGGCACGAACACGATGCGTTTTGCTCCGCAGGTCTCGGCAGCGACTACCAGTGGCTCGGCCTGAACGACAAGATGTTTGAGCGAGACTTCAGATGGACTGACGGCAAGCCAATGGTAATTCATTTTACTGGAACATTTCCCAAGAACGTTCTGAAAGCGGGGAACGAACCTTGGCGTGTGTTTCCCAAGAGCTAAATATCAATCTGTCAGTGTCTGCCCTTCACAGACTTCATTCTTTCTGTTAAATTATACACTCTGATAGAAAATAAAAAATATAAAAATATCTGCAGAGAAAACGTTTAGAAGACCCGATTTGAAATCTCTAAGTTGGAAACCATCAATGGGAGACAAACATATTACTCAATGGTCTGTTAAGAGCTGCAGTCTCTGCCCCACGGCGTCCATGGCAACAAGCGCATTCTATTTACAGACGGTATTGAGCTTGTCCTCTTAAATGAAGCAGGCTGTGTTTCGTGGCACCAGAATGAACCGAAGCCGTTTGGTTCTCGGGGCCGGTGCTGCAGACTCCCCCGACTGAACATCTGCGTTTCTCAGTCAAAATCACGATGACACACACTCTCAGAAATGGTGCGTCTGCTGGGAATGACCGGCTGTCGAGGCATGTGAGCGCGGTTACGCAGTCGCTGCTATCGCTCAGCGGCGGCGGCGCACCCTCGCCGGGGTGAACATGACCTCATGTTTGGTACGCGCACGTGTTCCTTTGCGTTTCTGAAGCAGCTCGCTGGAGGAGTTCCTCCTGCACGGAGGTGAAGCTCCAGGTTGGTGCAGGCCTGCGGTGTCCCAGCAGCACCGCTGCCTGCTCTGTGTGTGAATTACATCCAATAATAATAAGAATGTTTGCAGCAATACGACTTCTGGAGGCCGAACCAGCCGGACAGCTTCTTCCACTCGGGAGAGGACTGTGTGGTGATGATCTGGCATGAGGGAGGACAGTGGAACGACGTGCCCTGCAACTATCACCTGACATTCACCTGCAAAAAGGGAACAGGTACACGCGCACGCACACACGCACACACACACAGGAAGAAGCACCGTCCCATCTGAGGAAATAACAACCCTTGTGCTAACATTACCTGCAGACTGATTGGTTCTGATTGGTTCTCAGTCAATACAAATACATTTTTTGAGAATGGTCGAATCAAAATGATGCTACTTGATACCACTGGCTCAAATTCAGGGGCCTTTCTTTGGCAAAAACCACTGCGTGTTAAATAAAGCTCATTATTGATCTGACAACTAAGAAAAAGTGTCCTCATGTCTTGATGTATCCAATGACCTCAAAGGACGTCGTCGAAAGCAGCTCTCAGTTACTCTCTCACTCGGACAAGCGCTCGGGTACTTAAAATTCGGTTTTTACAATTTCATATTCAAACGGCTGCTCCTCGTTGAATAAAGTTTTATTGATCAACCTTGCGAGCTTGTCCTTGAAATCAACGCCAACCACTGCCCTGCATTTGGAGACTTTTAGCAGCGATGGCTACGAGTATGGCGCAATGACGTCTCCGTTGTCTCCCGCCATCAGTGTCGTGTGGAAAACCCCCCACAGTGAAGGATGCCCGGGTGTTTGGGGTCGAGAAGCCTCGCTACGAGATCGGTGCCCTTCTCCGTTATCACTGTAAGCAGGGCTTCATCCAGAGACACACCCCCATCATACACTGCCGGGACAATGGCCACTGGGACACCCCCAAAGTAACCTGCACCAGACGTAAGAGCTCGAACTTTTGGCTCAGAATCATATGACTGTTAAATGTTTTCAAAGCTCTTTTTTCTTTTTTTATCTGCGTCCTCAGCCGCAACCTATCACAAGTCAGTACCGTTTCTGCGCCGCATCAACCAGAACGATAGACAACACAACCAGCGCTATGGCAACCACGTCCATCACGCCAAGACGCATCAGAGTCCGAATGAAGAGGAAAGTTTCAGCATCTTCCAGAGCCTCTGGAAAGCTTTTCAGAGACGAGAGGACACACTGCAGAGGGAGAAGAGGCATCAGCAGGTCCAAACACACGCCGAGGACCAGATGAGACACTGATTGTAGATCAGAATAGGGGAGGCAGCCAAACACAAGCGGTCCATCGGTCTGACCTGACCTGTCTACCAAAGGCTCTCATCACAAGAAAACACTCCGGAATCTGGGCATAAGTGAGTTTGGTTTCTGTTTTTGTCTTAAGTAATTGATTTTTCGGTGCTAGGAAAAAGTCGTGTCTTCACAGCGTGATCGAGAATCTGAATCTTATTCTGAAGGTACCCTGTGGTGTTGTTTCCCATCAGAACTTGTTTTAAGTCCAGATGTGAGCTGAGAATTTGAGATTGTTGTGGTTTACTGGCGTCTCTTGGAGGGCCTGCAAGACGAGGATCACCATCCTAGAAACACCTGTAAACTACTCGTTTTGCAAGCTCAGCATTCAAAATCATTCAAATTCGCAAGTACAGGTGGTCCTCTCTTACCGACGTACTCATTCGACGACGACTCAGAGTTACGACGGGCTTTTTGAAATTTAAACGTGTGTGTTTAGCGACAAGGGATCGCTGTTACGACGAGCGGAATGAACTGGCAGCGGGGTTATGAGTGAGTACGTACATGTGTACAGTATAAATGGACTGAATATATACATCTCATCATTCGTTCCTCGATTCATTTTCATGTCCACTTTATCCGCCTTCCGGGTGCTGCAACCTCCACAGGGTACCTTTTAATAGTATGAGAATGCTGCATATGGTATTACGTATATTTACCGTCAGTATCGCTGCAATAACGCGAGTCTTTGCTGTGGTTTATTTTATCAGCTTTGCCAGTAGCTTTGGGAATTCAGTTAATTTTATTGATGGGCATTAACCTTGGCAAGAAAGCGAGGAACAAAATATACAGTTTAAAATTATTATTTAAAAAAAAATCCCCCCTCTTGAAGTTAGGTGGAAATGTTTTTTGGCAGGATCACATTAGAAATAAAATTCAGCTGTAATCGGGCAGGTTTCTGTTTTAACAAGTCCGTCGGCTGGTTGGTGTGTCAGTCGGCTCACTCAAAAACGACTTTTTAGGAGATAGAATTCTACAAAACGTGGTGGAAGGATGGACCAGGAAAGACAGAATGATGGATAGATCCCGGAATCTTTTCCACTTCCTTTAATACTTCTCAATGGGGAATTCAGTAACTTTGTGATACCTGATATCATGTAAATATATGATAATGTTTGACAATTTAAATGCAAATTATTATCTAAGCCGGAATCCAAGGTGAACAGGAGGGGGGGGGGGGTTCTTGCAACAAATTCACCTTCAAATAAATATCTTATTTCTATATATCCAACATTCCTGGCCGAGATATTGACTAAAAGGACTTTTCAGTTCACTACATGTTCCTTAACATCACAGCGGTGTTACAACGATAGATTTATGTTATACTACCTTTTCATCACAGAACATTGTTTTGTTTTTTCTCTGTCTTGTCATGGTTTCTTGAATGATCTCAGAACATCGGCTCCGTTTTGGGTTGCGCTCTTTGACTTTAGCTGATTTCTCCTGTAGATTTTTGTACAAAATGCTGAAAAAAGGTTTTTAAAGGGAGACTTGCAGAGAGAGACACACACAGAAATTAAGATGATTTTATTATGTGTGTGTGTGTGTGTGTCTGTGTGTGTGTGTGTGTGCGTGTGTGTGTTGTCTAGTAACCATAGATCGTATATGAAGCCAGAGGAATTTAACTTATTGTACGCTTTAAAACTATGAATGGACTGTGATATTAAATAAAGGTCATTGGAACTGAAGCGATTCGGTTAATGGCTTAACTGTTTACAGAGTCTGTCAAGAAAACATATCGGATCTTATTTACTTAGCATTGGACAAACGATAGCTTCTCTCATTGTGCTGTGACTCTTCATCACTAAAATACTTCTGATTGGCGAGTCATCAAAGCTGGAGGTACTTTTTTTTCCCCCTACAGATCTGGAATCTGTTTTTAATCCAACGACTAAGGGAATGTGAAGCTCCACCAGATGTTTCTATGTCGTCCTAATGCATTTGACCTTTTGCTCGTCGTGTTATAGATTTTCCTTTTTTATATATATATATATTGTGTGTCGGTGTCTTTGCATTTGTAAAGATGTTTTTTTTTCTACTCCCTGATAGTTCACTGTATCTGTGGCACAAGCTTGTTTTATGTAATCATTGTTTCCCATTTGAGTGTTTTAAAAACGCCTTGGTCTCGATGCTGCGTGTGCAATAATAAGAACTAAAATAACACCGCTTGTGTTTTTCCTGTTATTTTATTTTCGACCACTTTAATTGAGTTGGAAGAGTAGACATTTATTTATTTTCGTAGATCTAGCCAGATGCTACGCTACAGCTACATTCATACAAGTTAGCTCTACAGCATAGATCACTTCATTAGCAGTTAGGCTTCTGATCTGTGTGATTGATCTGTTTGAATGCATTTCATGAACAAATAATCTGCGCCAGGTTTAGTACAATTTTAAAAGGTTTCTCTTAGAAGTCGAACCTCTCTACTCAGGCTCTTTATGCGTTCGCTTTTACCTACAGTTTCCCTACAGTTTTGATCGTATACAATTAAGAGAAGAAGAAGTAGAGAATTTATGACTGATCACAAACCAGGAATCTTCACCATCTTTTGTTGAGCTGCAGTATTCGGGGCAACAGAATGTTATATATGGGACTGAATCTGAAATTGTCTTTTTAATCTTCTTTGAACATGCATTTATATGGCGATAAATAAGATTTATTGTACTGATAAATGTAGGACACTTATGCAATACCAACAGAGTTCTCCTTGTGTCACTAGATGGCGCCTCTTGAATTAAAAACATGTTTGGAAAAAGAATCTGCACACTCTTACAAAAAAAATGGTAAACTCTGATTTTGTAATACTGTAGTTTACTTACAAAATCAACTGAAAACACTGCCATGAATGACTTTGGTGTTTCTACCAAGAAAACATTTGTGCAAGCGAAGCCCCTCCCTTAGAAAACACACATTACTGCATCACCCAGGAACTTCATCCCGGCTCCAGGCGACGTGCAGACTTTTCTTTCTGCTGTGTGATTGCTCGTAATGTGAAGCCAGTAAGCCTTGTGTTTAAAAAAAACAGAGGCCGAGTCTTGGTTTATGTTTTTTTTTTATTGTCCTTTCGGATGCTGAAGGTTTCCAGGTACGCTGCAGTTATTAACAAGGTTCCTAACAAGCACATTTGATCTGATTATACACAAGACAAAAGCAAAGAGATTTATTAAATATTTTCAGGAATAGCTTGAGATTTAGGAAAATACGCTTCATTGCTCTGAGAGTGAGATGAGAAGCTCGATACGTCTCGTATGTTAAATGAGCAGCAGGCAGATATTGTCTCAGATATTGACCAGTTCTGTCTTTCGGAATAAAGACAGAACAATCGGAATAAAATCTTGTTCGGAATGGGCTTGATCGGATCAGACTAATCCGAATCGGGTGTGTACATGAAGCATGTTAATCCGATTAAATGCGTCCATGTAAATGCAGCCATTGTTTGCAGTAATTTAGCATAATAAAATTAAAATGAACAACTAGATTAGATTTACATCGCTTCAGAAGACGTTTACCTAAAAAAAATAAAAAATCACAATGCCATTCCAAACAGCATAATTAAGAATCATAGAAAGATAGTTTTACCAGTCGTTTAATGTACGGAGCGTTCAGTATCTTGTAGAAGGTCAAAATATCCTGTACCAACCTCGAGTGGATGAGCTAAAGCAGTTTTGGGTCCAGGTTGCACTTAATTGAGCTAATGCTTCATCGGTTTGCAGCGTTTGTGCTCTGATATCCTGACATGAAAGACTTTTATCTTAATGCAGCAATGATGCATTGCATTTCTATCTCATTTAATTTCCTCCCTCCTAATTTTATAATTTCCCTGAGGGAGTTTTCTGAAGGGATTAATAAAGTTCTCTCTATCTCTTTTTATCTCTCTCTATCTATCTATCTAATCTGGTACAGGTTGGTTGCAGGCCGGAACCGGGTTTGATCTAAGCCTTAGAGACAGAACAGCCGTTGCAGAGATTAGAGAGAGAGCAAAATTACTGGTTTTAGGGATTCCATATCAAACCACTGGGTGTCTAGGATGAGCTAGGTTTCTTCTACATGTTTAGTGCAAAAGTAATAAATTATATTCAGAAGTTTGTATTTTTGTATCCGCTGTTGTTGTGTTTTATATAAACCAAAGATATTTTGGTAAAAAAAACAAAAAAAACCATCAAATTTAATTATTTCTACAATATATGAAAAAAATAGTAACAACATTTCTTGATGGTAACATTCTACATACTTGTGTGACTGACTTTTGGTCCAAGACACTTCTACAAATACATTAAATACTAGATAAATCTGTCATCGCACCTTGTTGGATACGGACGACAAAGATCGCCTCGGCTGTGCTCGACTTGTCGTCCTACCTCTCAGGCATCGCTTTGATTGTTTTCGTTGCTCCATGACTTGATGAAAAATAAAACGCTGGTGACTAAAGTATCCATCAAACCGCGAGTCGTTCCCGGCTGTAGCGTTGAAATCATCCAATCCCGACCTCCACTAAAAACGACCTTGCCCGCCCGCCCACCTCAAAAGTAGTACTTAACTGATGTGACCCTTAAAGTTGATTGAACCCCCCCCTCACTGATTATCAGGTCCCAGTTTACAAAGCAGCAAAATGACAATCACGTCTGTGTGAAATAAAGCACCGGAGATTGTTCACAAAATCATGTTCCACCTTTTTTTTGCGTGTTCACTAGTGTGTGATTGTGCGCGTGAATGCTGTGTGAATGCAGGGGTCGTCTTCTTGCTCAGTTCGGGCCTTTGAAGCAGTACACCCCGTACAGCCTCTGCTTTTTGTCAGGGAAGCCGTGGGACCTCACGGCGGCCCCCGTGGGACTGCAGCGCGGGCGGGGGCAGGATACGGGATAACGGACGCTGCCGTCTGCCAACCAGCCGGGATCGCAGCGGTCGTATCCCAGCAGCTTCCAGGCGGCGTACATCTGGCCCACTTTGGCGATTTGAGAGCCGTTGTTTTGACACGCCCCGACCGCCTCGTCGTACGTTAATTTAGACGGGTGGATCAAGTAGTAGAAGAGGCCTGGGAAGACATAAAGGATGGTTTCAAGATTAACCCTTTATATTTAGACATTTAATAAGGTGCGTTCTTTAACCCTTTTGTGTCACTGATACTACTGTCTTCACAATCGACGTGGTTAAATAAAGTTTATACCCGTGAAGGCTGTAAGGACCCTCACCCGTGTAGTTGGAGGTAAAGCAGAACACGTCAAAATGGCTCGTCTCCTTGTCTCTCTGGCCATAGTTCCGAATGCCCGCCGCTGCGTTCTTGCCTCCACAGGGTTCTCTGGGGTTCGTTATGGGGTACTGGACCGTGCCGTCACTGAGCCAGCCAGCGTTACACCAGTCCATCTTGTCTTCCCATGCATCATACAGCTGTTCAGGCGATGCCACAACGGCATCCTGGTCCTCGCAGGCCGTCTCGGCGTCGTGGAAGTTGAGGTTGTAGCGCCCGAGACGGGGGGAGTAGGGGAAGACGACGCCTGCATTGGAAAGACGTGATAAATTACCAGAAGCATCCATCGCTTGCTGTGTCAGCGCAGCTGCTTTCCTCGCCGGTGCTTCTGGCTCCAGGCAGTAATGGCTGACATCTCTGGCTGCGCTCAAACATGATGACACTAATGTACGCCATGCTTACACTTGCTCCTGACTCTCAGCCAAACAATCTCTGGTGCTAAATTTAGCCTGTTACAGCACAATATAGCACTAAGTAGCGTTTTATTTTAGTCCAACTAGTATACCTTCGATGTCGAGCGCCACCACCGCTGTTGCGTCGAATAGTCCATCGATCACTTCACATTTATAACTCCCATAATCCTCCAGGGTGACTTCTGTGATAACCAGGGAGGCATCCATGGGAGAGGATCCCCGAAGATGGACTCGTCCTTGGTAATCGCCATAACTCCTTTTGAGATAGTCCATGACGACGTAAACTTTCAGCTATAGAACGATGAGATCAATAAAACTGCGTCAAGATGCTGTGAAATAACATTCAAATGTAAGATGGCAGAAACTCGAACACGTAGAGAACACATCCAAACCCGTGTTTTTTAAGTACTTGTGTCTGAAGTGATGTGCTTTAACAAATATGTCAGCGTGTAGTACTGCAGCCGTGGACCGTGTAGTACAGGCTGTACTCGGCTCAGCCTTGGTATCGGATACTTTTCTGGAGGTGGTTTTCTATGAGAGGATAATTCCACCTTAGCGTATCTGGATAACAAATCAGTTCCACATGATAATCAGGATGCGTTGATGTCATAATGATGATTCTGTCCAATCAGTGGTCTGCAATGTTTACAGACTCTAGGAGGTTTTGCACCAGTTTCTTTAATCTAAGAGAAAACTAAGAGTTTTTTTCATAACATCTCCAGTTGCTATTTTGAACAAAGTTTCCACATTTTAATGTTTAATGTTCATTCAACTCATTGCGTTCGTTCAGAATGAGCAGATCTGGACCAACAAACCGGTTGCAGGGATTTGTTTTGTCTCTTGTCCACAAGTTTCAACAATGAGGGCATAAGAGCACAGATTGTAATTTATAAAATACCTCTATCAGGAAGTCAGAGGTCAGCTTGGTCCACTTGACCCTCAGTTTGGGGTTCGGTGGGATTGATTGGTCTCTTTCGATCATGCAGGGTAAAGTGGCGTTCCCCCCTCTCCTCGACCACACCTTAGAGGGTTCTGCCACCACCGAGAGTTGAGAGCTACTGTCTGCAATGTAGAAAATAACACTTTGATAATAACATGATATATTCTATATGTCTAGCTATGTCTGTCTAGCTTCACACAAAAGTTTGTCACTGCAGCTTTTAAGTTTTGTCCAAATCAACAGAAGAGGAAGGGTCATCTTTTGGGCCAAGCAACGAACACCTCCGTCTTATTTTCATTAAAATGGAGAAAATTCAGTGACATCCAAACTTTCACTTCCTCAATGCACTTCAAGAGCTGCTTCGCACAATATCCATCCTCCTGTTTTAGCGGTACATAAATCTGGGCATAAAAATAAAATGTGCCGTTGTGCTTCCGCAGAATGGACACAAGTGGGTAGGAGGTAGAGGGAGAAGAGAAGAGGGGCAAGTATGAAGCCCTGAAGTACACCATATGTGGAAGACACAGAGGAGGATTCTGCAACCCCAATGCGAACATGAAACCTCTGATGCATTAGGACCTAAACCACATAAGGGCACAGCCTCAAATTCCCACCCAACTAACGTAACAAATGAATGACCCAGAAGGTAACTGATGAAGTACAACAACAAAGATTTTGCGTGGATATTTTATCTTTCAAACTTGATTGGGTCAAAGATCACAAAAGCATCGTGACCAGTGATTAACGGGAAACCTCAATTTTCTAGATTCAAATTCTCACTCAATGTGAGTTTTTCAACTTTTAGGAAGATGTGAAAAAGTGGTGCAAAGACGGGATTATGGTCAAAAAGAACACAATAAATTTTGCTGTGGCTCCTCCAATTGCTGGGCAGGAACATCTGACTACTACTAAATCAATTTCCACTAACCTAAACTAGTCCCGATGAGATAACTCTATCTCAATGAGCTAATGATCCCCACATAGCGAGCGCTATCGCCGAGTCACAGCGGCTGGACACGCTGATAAGCCGAGGACACAGAAGACACTGCAGAGTGAGTGTTGTGAACAAAACTCAGAGAAAGATACCGGAGGAGGACTCTCAGATACTCACCACTGAAATAGATGATTTTGGACGGCTGCAGATTCGGATAGAGAATGTTCAAGTCTGCTGCAGTCAGAGCGATCAGAGCACCGATTAGCACAGGAATCATCTTCGCTCAACAAGTTGGAGGTTTGATCACTGCAGAGACACAAGAAGAAGAGACAAAGAGGGAGGGGGGGGGGGTGTTTCTTTAGAGCATATCCCATCGGAGGACAAAAGCCTGAAACACATTAACTCGAGGGGTTTTCCTGAAACATGGTGGGAGGGAAGAAGGAGAAGCGCTTTAAAAATATTGGAGTAGGTCCAGATAAGTGATGGGTTCAGGAACGCTGTGTAGCTGTTACATGACAGATTTCATGAAACAAATGTGAGCCCTGATAATAAAAGATCTCACTGAGTGACTGAAACATGTCCCTATTCAGGGGCTCAGATCTCAGCCAGTCAGAAAAGAGTCGAGAGATGATGCAATCAAAGCCCTTATCAATTACAAATCTGGTCTACTACAGTTTACTCGACAGACTCAACAGCAGAGTCACGTAGGAGGCGGAGCCAACGCGATACAACACTGTAAACTGCATAAAGTTACTTAAGAGGCGGAGCCAAAACGTTACAACACTGTAAACGGCATAAAGGGACAAAGCAAAAATCTCATAATATTAGGAAGCAAAGTTGAAGCCCATATAATACTGTAAAAAGCATGAAGTGATGTAAGAGGTGGATTTAAAACCTTATGATATTACAAAAAGCAAGCCGTCCTGTTCCAACGTAAAACATTATACATGAGGAATCGCCTAAAAACAGCAGGAGGGACTTCTGCAGACATTTAGATGAGAAGAAAGTTTGTCGTATAAACGTCCCGCATGCAGCTCAAACCGCCGTTTCTCTCTGCAGTGCTCCTTCTCCCCATCGGGATCTCTGAGCAGGAAACAGTCTTCGTCCTTGTTAGTCAGCACATCTGCCGCAAACACTAAATACATCCGAGTCCGACCTCATTCCAAAGTTACTGAATCCTGTCAAGATACCAAAAAAATCAGCACAATAAAAATAAAAGAGCCTCCTCAATGGACACAGCGGACATCCTGATCCACGAGAAGCTTCAGTCTACATTACAGCTCAACACGAACATGCATGTCGGTCTATAGTACCGGTACATACTGTGCAGTGAATAAGTCAGCCAGCAGAGCGAGGCAGCAGCATCTCCCAGGGACAAACCGAAACTTCAGGGGGAGACGGTTCCACAGTGCAGCGTCAGCCCCTATAAACAGTCTTCAAGCACGTGTTTTATGGAAGCCTCAGCCGCCAATATCAAACCGGCTCGAGATGAAATTTATTTCAAAGAATGTCGGGGGGGGGAGTCCTTCAATCCGGCCGTTAGATTCTAAAATAAACCCTAATCCTGATTATTAACATAAAATAATGAAGATTCTTTGTGTCGCATTTGAAACAAATTACCCTGAGGCTGTTGCCATGGCAGCGCAACAGATTTTTATGTTTGCACACGCTAGAAACAAGCGCGGCGTAATGGAGATGCTCGTTTCTCTAAACTGTGAGGACAAAAAAAACAAAAGAAGCCTTTCAACTTGAGCCAGTTTAATAGTGGCAGGCCTGAGCTTCCATAGGACACAGCCCACAGAGCGTGTGTGTGCGTGTGTGTGTGTGTGTGCGTGTGTTCATTTGGATTGATCTGACTTCACCCTCCCACCACCCTTATCTTCATTCACTCTGTCCGAATTGCTGATTCTTTGCCCTCCTTTGCCAGGTGGAACTCCTGTAGTCAGCAGAATAACTGCAACGCACACACACACTAATACCCCCCCGCCCCGCCCCCTCGCAAGACCACTGCGTAATCGGAAACGAGGGGGTAGCACCGGGGGGGGGTAAACGTCCTTCTAGAAACTTTGAGTCTCTGCAGGGGACAAGGAGAGCAGATGATGTGTGAAATGAGAGTAGAGATTAAGCTGGAGGGCAGGAGGTGGAGGAGGAGGAGGAGGAGGTGGACGAGGAGGAGGTGGAGGAGGAGGAGGAGGCTGCAGCAGCAGAAATGACGCAGGATGCTGAAGATTGAATTATGTACCCAGTGATACTGAAGTACTACATGTTTGAAATATCAGAGATATCTCTGCAAACGTCAAACAGAAGCATCTCCACTCCACTCGATTGTACAACTTAGCTTCGGTCACGTGACCCCCCCGGCCCGTTTCCCACCTTGTCGTTCGATGTACAGGAAGAAGTCACCAACTCACAATCATCTGCTCACAACTAGCCGTCACTCGGTTGGAGTATTTCTAAGATGTAAGACTTTAACGTCATTAACGAAGATCCGCGATTCGATTCCACGAGACAACAGTTTCACCCACTCTTTTTTTTAATCACAATTTACTGCCTAATCTCAGTTACGCTCAGCTTTCAGTGTAAACTGCTTTAAAATGTCATTTAAACACGTGGAATCAGGTTTCGCTGCAAGGACGTCACAAAGGTGAATTTAATGCAAGATGTAATTTAGAGAAAATGTCCTCAGATTGAGACATTTATATGTCTGTCCTTCAAGTTTATTATTGAAATTCATATTGGTTATTGGCCACATGTCAATGGATGCAAAATCTAATCTAAAACTAATGCATGATTCTTGCTCCAACTCCATCAGCTGGCGTTAACTGTAAACACACTCAGCCGGTTATGACGGAGGTTTTACGCAGGACCAATGCATCATCACACACACACACACACACACACACATATTACAAATAGTGATTTAAAGCCACTCCTCCACCGACGCACGCTGCACAAACACAAATAAAACGTGTCAACAAACCTTCGACCGCAGTTTCACAATCGACCTCACAAGCGTTACAGAAAATGAAAACATCTGCAGCTGAACTCGGACGCATCTGATTGGTCCACAGATTTGTTGAAGTTGGATCTGAAGTGAGCTTTTGTTCCAAAGCGGGACTCCTCCCGGTCCCTGATCACTGGGAGTCACCGCAGGACGGCAGAGGAGCGGACCAACGCACAACGACGCTCGCGCTGTTGAGTCCAGCAGTTTTCTTTACAAGCCGTTTATGCCGTTGTGCCAACATCAGCTGCAGTTCCCCTAGAGGGCGCTCTAGAGTCCAAAACCAACAGAGCAGGGTGGCTAAAGGAATTCATTTCATGCATTCATCCATCCATTTTCTCGTCTACATAGATCTACGACCGTCTCATCCATTTTCCGGATCTGCTGAAGCCTATCTGTGGGCGAGAGGTGGGGTACACCCCGGACGTGTCGCCAGCGCATTGCACAAGCACAAACGCTACAGACAATTTGGAGTAATCGATTCACCTAAATTGCATGTTTTTGGAGGTGGGAGGAACCCGGAGAACCCGGGGAGAACCCAACGCAGACACGGGGAGAACTTACAAACTCCTGCACAGATAGCCTTCGAACCCAGTGCCTTCTTGCTGTACGGAAACAGCGCTAACCACTGTGCCACCCCACTTTGATACAAAAATAACCCACATCTTCTATTAGCTAAACCAACCAGCCGTCCAACCACCTTACTAACTCACTAGCTGACTAACTAACCACCCAAACAATTAACAAACCAAGAAACTACAAACTAAACTGGCCAATGAGCCGACTCGGAGGGATGGCTCAAACAAACGACTTGGTGGAGGTGAAGAGGAGGAGAGAACAAATGTTTAACAAACGGCTTGCTCACAGTTTCCATTCCTTCTTTGGGCATTTTATGGAATCTCCACAGTTTGTGCTCCAAACAGTCATTTTCTCCATTAGATGTTTAAACGACCTCTGACCTCATTAAACTCATCCAAACATCAGTTCAGCTTTTTTAACAAAAAGGTGCTTGAGGACAATCACCTGTCAGAAAGCGTTTCGTCTCCTTGTAAATCGCCGTGGAAACCATGACGTGATGCTTGTCAAAATGAATTTTCCTTCATGTGAAGCCGACATTACTTCAGTTGTGTTAGTTCAAAAGCTTCGCCATCAGCGCCCTTGGCGGTTTGTCCAAGTTGGATCTCGACCCGGCTGGATATAACCCAATACTTCAGTTTGCATCTCTTCTTTCAGCAATTTCAGGGGACAATTATCCACCTGTTTTTATTCAGGACGCCGGATTAAATTCTGAAGAGAAACGAAAATGGATTTAAAGTCACGATTCAGCAGAGTTGACCGTCACGTCCCCTCAGGATGAACATAAGACTGTCTCCTTTACCGCCATCTTCTGGTTGCATGTGTTCAGTGCCAATGAGCAAAGGTTTCCTGAAGCTAAAGTCGGGTGCGTGCAGTAATTTCCTCCCCTCGCCGACGGTTTAAAACGGTTTCTCAGACCGAACTAACATCTGTATGAGATTAGAGACAGGTTTCAGCAGCTGCCAGACAACCTGCTCTGGAAAGAAAAACTACTGAGAGCTGGTATGTATTTGTATATAGGTGGGACGGGAAGTGATGGGTGGGGTATTTACACACAACCTGGTGTATTCACGAAGAGCTCGTTATTCTCCTCAGTGGTTGAAGTGGTGGGTTCAAACCGGCCCACGATGAATCACGTCGGCTTCACGCCACCTTGACCCCTACAAAGAGTCCTCAGTATGAAGCACAGCGAGGCTGTGATGTCAAAATGTGTGGACCAATGAGGTGGCAGGACAGAGAACAATCGGACATGTTATTATATTCTTTCTAAGCTATATGTGATGTCACAGGTGTCGACTTCCTGTTCTCCTTTTGGCTAAATCGAACATTTCCACGTAGCTGGACACAGGAAAATTTGGGAATATTCCAGATTAAACCTTTTTCTAGGACCGATCTCCAGTTCTCAATATAATCTGCTTTGATTTAAACTTTCTTGGCTTTTCGGTGTCACTCAGTGTTTGCAGACCGTAAACTTTACCCACCGCCTTTCTTTTCTTCACATCCATAAAACCCAGCAGCAGTCAACAATCCAGTATATTACCCCTTCAGGAGCAGATCCGCTCCACCGTCACCTCCTCACACCTCTCACCTCTGCCCCCCACTGGGAGTGTCTTCTTTACAACGTGTCTCTTTTAGCTGGCTGCCTTGACCCTAAGGAGAACCAGATAAAAATTCATCTTGGCTTCATCCCAGCATGATTCTGGTTTTAAGAAGGTTGTATATGTGGGCTTTCTTTATAGCCCGCCTGAAGGTGACAGGGGTGAATACTAAAAGGTCAAAGTTCAGCGTTGGTCACAGCCGCGGGGTACTAAGCAGGTGATCACTTTCAACTCTTGGAAAATGATATCGAACGCTTTGTCGTCTGCTAAACGGGCGTCGTGCTCTGTGTTTTTAGTCGCATACAAACGCCTGAACGCAACTTAAACCTCATCTGAATGTGACTCGTGTTGGCAGTGAACAAGCCTGGTCATGTTTTCACCCTGAATAAAAGTCCATTTATTGAGCTAAAAGTGCAGAAAACGTCCTCCAGGAGCCTTTTTCTATTTACTGTAGCGCAACATTTCCTGCAGCCTGTCGACGACGCACATCAGTCGACTCGACACAAACGTCTATTCATGACGAAAATAGAGACCTCCTCTTGATTAACATATAAAACAACACACATGTTTGCCGTCATCCTCGTATGTGTGTGTGCATTTGTGTGTGTCTGCACGGAGAGGAAACACCCCTCTTTTAATTTGGGGGGGGGGGTCAGGGTGGAGCCGCAAAGTCTAAGCCAACACACAGAGAGGGGTTGTTGGGTTGGAAGTGGCCCACCGACCCTCGATGTTAAATTAATCTGATTGGCCCCAAGTCTGAACAAAACCTCAGTTAATGATTCCGCTTCGCGCTCAGTTACCGCCAAAAAGCTTTTACTGTGGTGACGCTTCTCCACTTAATGTATTCAAACACATAGGAAGTGATTATGCCGCCCCGTCCCACTATAAGAAAAGGCACCTCTGCAGGACACGGGAGACGTTTACGTAAAGATCGGTGGAAAAAAACGTCCGAATTTGGTTGTTCTGTGTGGAAAGTTTGGTGAAAAAAATATTGAAGACTGATTTCGATCTGTTCAGGAAAATGAAACCAATCACTACAATGAGCTGAAGTCCAACTTGTAACCGTGGATACAGAAAAATAACAATGACAGCAGCAACAAAAGGCCTTACTTTCAGCACTTGTTTTTTCTGTGTTGAATGTTTTTTTAATTATTTTTTTTTTTAATCATATATTACATTAAAAACTACAGATACAGAACAAAAATAAAAAACACTGCCATACCCCCTGAAATCATTTGGGGGGCAGTGTAGCTGTAATTAAAGCAAGATGTCCCAAATGTCATCAGACATGAAGAAGAAGACATTTCTCAATTTCTATTTTCATTCATTCATTTTCTTCTGCTTTTTAACCGCTAACCACTACGCCACTCTGGCGAAAACTGATGTGATTGTTGCGCTTTAGTTAAACCTCAGCTGTGTGCGATTTGGAAACAGAACTAAGACAACCTTATAGGACCAAAACATTCTAAGATACCTTTAAAGCCGAATCGCATCCAAGTATTGTGGTTTGTTGCTGTAAAAAGTTACTTAAATGGCAAAATTGTTCAATAGGCTAAAATGTTTATATACTAAATTGCTTTGTTATTTAAATGGTCATAAGTTATAGATGGAGCATAAATTGGATAGTATATGACCTCACACATCCTGACCCCGAGGGTTCAAGCGTGATTTGAAGGTTACAGGAACTTTTCTTTTGTTTTTGTTTCATTATTTGAGTCAAAGAAACCTGTTGGAGCACCACCTCACATAAAGCTCAAAGTCAATTTCAATATAAAGCAATTTAGCGTTTTATTTACAAAGTCTAAAAAATAAAAGTGACTGTAAGAAGAGATGTAGAAATAGAGATGGTCTCTCCTTTCTCCCTTTTCTTCTGAATTCATCTCCACATTCTTTACAAAGCAAGTTGAGCTCTATATAAACTTCATTTTAGAACATTCGCGCTGTTGTTTCAAGCGCTAATTAATCCCTCCGGATAAAACCGATTGATGTCAGATTATTTTCTCTCCTCCGTTTGTGTCTGAATTATAACTAAATCACGCAAAGCCTTGAAACTGGTCCTTGACGCGCGTGTTAACGATAAAGTGACTGTACCTTGCCCCGATGCGCAGTTTTGCGGTTGAAGCCTGAACTCTGCGGCGGTCCAGACGCGGAATGAAACGCAAAAACGACTCCGCGCGTAAATAGTAGGATGGGGGGGGGGGGGGGGGCGGGAGGGTCTCGCTCTCTCTCTCTCGCTCTCCCCCTCTTTCTCTCCCCTTGTGTGTGTGTGTGTGTGTGTGTGTGGGGGGGGGGGGGGGGGGGTTTGCAGGTAGATGAAGCTTGCCTACGGTTATCTCCAGGCTGCTGGACCGTGCATCTTTCTGGAGGCTGATCCGGAGTCATCGGGTCCTCGCTGTTCCGGCTGCTCAGCCCGGATCAGCGAGCTTCTTCCCACCGCTCCTCCTCTCAGCCACATTCAAAGTTTACTGTCCAAAAAAAAGTGTTGTTTTTTAGTGATTTTAATGCGTCCTTGTGTCTGAAGCTACTTTGTTCTTGTGTGTGGTCCATAAAAAAAAAAAAACCTGTATCTTCTTTATTAACTTTCACTAACTGACTTTATTCCACTGGTAATCCCATTCCTCCCGGATGATGTGCCGTGATGATGATGTCACCCTGTTCCTTTGTACATGTTCTTTCTATAAAGCCATGGACAGATTGGTGTTGGACGGTTATGTCAGAGCTCTAAAAACCGTGACATCATTCCCCTCCTGGAAGCAGACACCATCAGCGGCGCGGCGGCGGCGGCGGCGTGACGTCATGCAGCTTCAGCTGATCTGTTGCAGTCCCGTCATGTCCAGGTCAGAACCGGTTTCTGAGGCTCAACAGGCCGTTATCCTGACCCTGGGTCGACCTCGTGGGGTGCAGGAGGTCCGGTTACAGAACGCCAACCGACCTCCAGCATGTAAAAGCAACAAAACAACAACAAATATGAAAATCCCTTCTTTGGCGTTGTCAAGGCCAACAGTCGCCTTTCATTCACCAAAATCAAACTTATTCACCAGCGTGGGGTCGTGACCTCCTTGGCGGTAATCCCTTCTGGTGGTTCTAAACTTTGATTGTCTAGTTCCGTCTCAGTGGGTGGGCGTCAAAAAAAATGTGAAACACTAGTTCAGCTACAATAATATTAAGTCATCTTTGATGCTGTGAGTGTTTCAGGCTGGTAACAAGTTCCATCATGCATCTCTGCTGAGGCCAGCGTTAACTGCCCCGCCGCCGCGGTCACCGAGCTTTACAGCAAAAGGTCAAAGCAGTTTTAGGAGGTCGTCAATCAGGCGGCCGGCCGTGAAGAACCAATCAGCTTTGTGCCTGAGAGTAAATCTAGTCGAGAACTTAACGAGTCTCGGTGTGGACAAGAGGTCTTTTTTTCCAACAATGTAAAAAAAAAAAAGGTATTAAAACTCCTGGATCTGTCCTTTGACCAAACCTACATCAGAATTTAATGGATTCCTTCCTGGTCTATATTCTGGCCCCATTCCTGCTGAGCAAACAAACAAACAAACAAACAAACAAAACAGAACTTCCTTAGCGGCGGTAAAAGATCATACGGAGCAGAACATTCCTGATGCCGGACCCTGATCTGGACCTTTCATAACCTCCATTAAGAGAACGTGAGCCTCTGAAAAGTCTGAATGAGACTCTGTCAGAGTCCGAACAGAAGCGGCTTTCTGAGTCCGTTCCCCGGCCCGGCATCTTTAAAACGCTGCCTCTGTGCTGCTGCTGGTTCTGGATAAGGTGAATACTCTCCTCATGTCTGTGGGCTCAAGGTGACTCTGTCAGGACAGAGCAGGTAGGACACACGGCCTCCGTCTGAGGGCGCCGGGGTCAGACGTGGGACAGCCGCCGTTACTCCGCTGCTTCCTTCACGGGCCTCTGTCGCCAAAGTGCTTGCTCTTGTGGGACAAGTTGGGTTCTGTCTTATCCTGTAAAGCGCCTTGAGATAACTTTCTGTTGTGATCTGGCACTATAGAAATACAAAGGAATTAAATTCAATTGAAAAAGTAATAATAATTGGTAGCTTTATTTTATTTTCAACTTTTTTTATCAACAATATTTCACGTTGAATTAGTCGCAGTTAGTGTTTGATCATGTTTTTAACCAATACACATTGATCCCCGCCTTTACTGAGCAGAAGTTGGCCGGTATAGAAAACGAGTGAAGCGCCTTTCTTTGTTTGCGATGCGACTTCTCTCTGAGCCTTTATCTCGACAAACATACGTGAATCAGGAGACACAGAGATAAGCAAAGACCCGGCGGCACCTACTTTAAACAGGCTGACGAGAAGGCTGTGGGAAACGCGTGATAGTGGTGAAAAGGATGTCAGGGGTCAACAAGGGAACAAAAGGGTTGAAGAGAGGCCGGCTTCGCTCACAACTCTGGACAACGACTTTCAGGAGCCGATAAACGAGATTCACTAGTTAATGTTGACACATTTCAATAAAGAAAAGAATATTCGATGGATTCCTTCAGTAGGATTTGAACCGAAACTGATCTGAAGTGTGTTAATTCAAATTGAATGGTTACATATGAATATATACATATAATGTATATGTGGGAGCTTCCTCCGCAGGATGTCTGGAAGATAGGATGAGGAGCTCCAAGTGGAGCCGCTGCTCCTCCATATCGGGAGGAGTCAGCTGACAAGGTTTGTTGTTGTTGTTAGGATGCTCCTCTGACTATTCCCTGGGGAGGTATTCAGACGATTTTCCTTTCATTCTCTATTAAATGCTGCAAAATACTATCCTTTTAAACAAAAAAAAAAAACATTTAAAGCCACAGCAGTAAACAGGAGGATCCTTCTCCCAGGCACATTCAAACCAGCAGTCAGCGATATGTGTCAGAGCGTGAAGAGAGTGACAAATTGAGGTGAACACGCAGGAGTTAGGATGTTGATTTCCCATTTGTCACAGTGATGTTATAACTCAGGTTTATCCAGCAGATGTCAATGGCTCCTCAGTCTTCATTCAGAAATCGGGTTCTGTGGTTGTTCCTTACAGGCCAGTGCCAAAGCCACAGAACTGGGCTTAAAGGAAGGCCTTATGCCCAAAGGATTTATTGTAGACTATTTTTTTTATGTGGCACAGTGCTACTACAACATAAAGTTTCAACACATCAAACATTTATTCTAGTAATTAGGTTGGAAGGGACTAAAACAATAACAACAGTAATACATTCATTAAAAAATATATTTTGGATAAAATCGATTAAAAAAAGGGGGATTTGCAATTCTTTCATATGTACAGTATTTGAGTTTACCATTTTAAAAACTAATTTACTTTTTTTTTATGTAACAGCTGTCTTAAAAATACTAACTCAGCCACATCAGAAAGGTCGGATTTTGCTGCATATAAAGTATTATTTTCATTTGATGGTACTTTTGTTTGTTTATCATCTCTGCTCGGGACATTTGTGTTTGTATCCTTTATAAATAAAGTTTCAAAAGAAGAAAATGGCATCTACCAATCAGAGAACACTTTACTCCTGCATAGTACCCGGCGACCAATGGGAATCTTTAATTTGCCAGCGAGTTAGCGGATTTGTTGTTGCGGTGCCGCGACATCTGTCCGAGTAATTTGCACAACATCTGAAATCTCCACGATGAGTCTTCCTCTGAGGTAAATAAACTGAACTTTCATTTCTTTGCTTCGAATAACTCGCAGCTAGCTCGTTAGCGTTAGCGTATTTGTCTTAATCAGTGCTCTCTCAGTGAATGTTCGGCTAATCTGTTGCTGTGTCATCTTAATAAAGCGCTAATCGGTAGCATTTTGTGCTAGCAGATAACAAGTTATTTACGCGCCTTTGAAGTCATGAAGTGATATCGTTAGTGGCTTTAATTGAATATATCTAGTGCTACGTGCATGATTTAATGCTAATTCAGGCATGCAGCACCGATGATGACTTCATGATTGACCGGTTCAGTAGCTAATCATGCTCTTATCCATCGAGCTGGAGTACACTGATATCAAGCATTACTGAAACTGTGAGAGTAGCAGCTTCACTAATAGACTATCGTTAAAAACATGTCACATGCAATAGCAATTGATCTGTTAAAAATCATTTAAAAAGTGTTAATGTTGATAATAATAATAATTTGGCTGTTGTGTCCTTCCAGAACTGAACTTGGCGCAGACAAAACCAAGCGTAAGAAGAGGAGAGAGCTCAGTGAGGATCAAAAACATGAAATCAAAGAAGCTTTCGAGTTGTTTGACACGAACAAAGACAAAGAGATCGACTACCACGAGCTGAAGGTGAGCAGTGACAGAAGTTATAAGGGTTGCTTCACATTCAGATGCTGGGCTTTATCAACCAAATTAATAATGTGGGTTCCACTGAATCTTTATTCACGTTTTATCAGTAAGTTAGGTCATAGTGAGGTAACTGAGAGAACATCTGGATGAGAGAGTAAAATAAATTTATGCACAAGTTACTTGTGGTTTGTTGTCTTCATGATGTCAGCATTTTTACTAGTTTTAACCCCGGACTGACTGAACTCTCTTAGCAACATGCTAGTTGGCAGCTAAAAGTACCTTTGGGTTTTCAGTGTATTTTTAAAACTGTGTAATGATACCAGTGATGCCCATCAGGTGGCGCTGCGTGCACTCGGCTTTGAGGTGAAGAAAGTGGATGTTTTGAAGATTCTTAAAGACTATGACAGAGGAGGAAACGGCAAGATAACCTTTGAGGACTTCAGCGAAGTCGGTGAGTTTTCATTCGGTTCTCATTGAAGACATTTTCTTGTAATGGCAGCAAATGGAGGAATCGAAGATGACGGCGAGGAATGTCTAGACACGGTTGTTTAGTAAATCCCCTCTCTGTCCCCAGTGACTGAACGCATCCTGGAGCGAGACCCAAAGGAAGAGATCCTGAAGGCCTTCAAGCTGTTCGATGACGACGAATCAGGAAAGATCAGTCTGAGGAATCTGAGACGAGTCGCTCGGGAACTCGGGGAGGTCGTCGGTGACGAGGAGCTGCGCAGTATGATCGACGAGTTTGACACCGATGGAGATGGTGAAAGTAAGCGATCGAGCTTTGTGGAACGTTGTTTGTTTCTCGAACCTTTTCGGCAGAAAGAGCTAAAAGGAAATGTCTAATTCCACTTTATCTGTGGGAAGACACAGTCCAGTAACACCAGTAAGGATTGGCCTCGTTCAATCGGATGGTGACGGTTGAATGTCATACACTAGGTGGCCTCTAGAGGGAACAGCTAATCATCTTGATTGGGTTGAAACCAGGCGACGCTTCATATTAAAGAATGACGGTAACAGATATGATGTCGTCGTCTTTTTAAAGTAATTCAAAGTATTTGGCCGTAGTATGACGTGAAGACGACTTGTCAAACATGTTCAATTCTGTTTCTTTCTTTTAATTAATTGTGCTAATAACAGGTCATCAGTCAGACACAAATGTCAGCAAACCATCGAGGCTCAGTGTAGAAACGAATGACCCTCAATAGACGTCTAACGTTTGAACCGAATGGTTTCAAACTGTGTGGGTCAAAGGTCAGGAACGCTAAACGCACTGCATTGTGAGACTTCAGTCTGGTTAAGTGAAGCAATTAAAATGATTGTCACTGAAGTACGTCCTTAAAACGTATTCAAATGTCAACCTCGTCTTGTTTTTCCTTCCCACCAGTAAATCAGGAGGAGTTCCTCTCCATCATGACCAGAGACTCCTGAGGAGGAGGAGGTCTGTGGTGCATCCGTGGTCCTGATGCTAGACGCTCATCATGAAGGTGACCTTGAGGCAGGAGCGTGAGTTTCGTCTGGAGGGCCTGCAGTGGCCTCGTGGTTTATACTCGGATCGTTACGTACATGGACTGCGTTGAGATCGCACAGCCTGTTTACTCACCTCCAGTAAAAATCCAACAAACACCTTTCTTGTCTTTAAGGTATAATCCCCATCTCATGTTCATCTTGTTTTAAATCTTTGTCACGTTAAAAAACGGGGGAATAGATATCCGTTCAGTCCTGAAAGCGTCTTCATATTCTTCCAGGAATGATGCATTTCATCTCGTAGATGACCTCCTTTATTTTTTTGTTTGTTTTCTTTTCGATAATGTTTTAATGTTCTATTTATTTTGTGCTAAATAAATGTGCTTGCCAGCCAGTTTCATTTCTGTGGTGTGGTTCTCGGGATGTTAATCTGGCAGAGGAAAGCCCCGGACGACAGGAAACGACAACATTAGCTGTTTCCGCTCCGGCTGTAACGTTCGCATCGTTAACTTTGCTCCTGCAGATTCTAGATCTACGTGATCTGGATCAGGCTGTCTTGTTCCTGTCTTGTCTTTTTCCTCTTTCTGTCCGCCTCAATGATTTGCCATTTTCAGGCCCCGGATACGGTTACACACAAGCTGATGCCGATTGGCTGACAGCCTACTCCTCTGCTCTGATTGGTCCATTCGTGATAAGATTTTTTTTTGTCATTTGAAACCCTGTAGAGGAAACTGAACCTAGTAGTACTACTACAGGTTCCACTTTTACTCCTACACCTACGAGTATTAATAAGTACTACTACGTGTCAGTCGAGCTTCTCAGAATGTTGGCTTTTTTGCTCTTGTCTCTCAGTGGATACCAGATATCACTTGTCTATTTCTACTATTTGATTTTACAGCTACTACTGTTACTACTAGTAGTAGTACAGGTTTCACTGACAAAGTATGTGGTTTATGAACCGCAATAATTCTGCTGTAAATACTTGGTACGATCAACTTCAGCATCGGGATACTTACTAAACTATAAGCACATTTAAAATGTCTTTGAGTTTTTCTATTTATGGTTTCTAGTTTTCTTCCAGCAACAGGAAAAGCTGCGCGGGTTATGTCAAATACAGATTATTTTCAAAGGACTAACAGAAATTGAATTTAAATATAAAATTCCAAGATGGGGAACGTTAAGACGCATGTATTCCCATCTGGAATCAGTCAATCCAATCCAATAAACTCTGCAATGTTTCATTTACCAACCAGCAGATGGGGCCCAAACAAATCAGCCCCAGCTAAGAGAATATCTTCTATTCTTTATTCAATCGGTTCATTTGATTTGTCTAAGACACACAGCTCTTCCTGCTCTACCTCAGCTGTCCACTAGAGGGAGGCGGCGCTCATTCATGCCTCCTCGACATTCCAATCGTGTGAGCCCGATCAATTATCAGAGTCACACACTGCGCTCACACGCGTGGAGAGCAGAGACTCGTCCTTGAGCAGATGAATCTCAGACGCCTCGGTGAAGATCTGCAGCGTCAAGTCGGATTCATTTCCAAAGGGAAAAGCAAACCGTGTTGCATCAACGACGATGGGAGATGCTTTTCAACTTGGGGGGGGGCTGGTGATTCGCCGCAATCTAAACAGAATGAGACTGAAACCTCTTCCACAGATGTGTTGAACCAATGAAGGCCGTGAGCCGAAACTGAAGCGATTCAGAAATGCAACCACGAAAACCCTCGAGGCGGGTCCTCTCGTGCTCCCTGTGATTCAGCTCCCCGTGCTAAGCTAACCCAGTTTGCTCTGGTAATAGCTTGAGCCAATCAACACAATGACGGGAGTGGTTTTCTCCCATGTTTTCCGGAGTTTCTGGAGACATGGAAACGACAGGGTGATTCCGGGCATTGCGCGAAACACTGCAGGGATCGTGTTGCAGAGTGTTGAAGGTCAGAAGCGAAGCCGACGATCAGAAACTTGCATCTGGTCATCTCTGCATGACTTGCCCTTGCTCTGGCACATGCTCAGCTGTCGGTTCCTGGACCCCGAGCTCCAGAAATAAACCAACCCAGTTCCTCCCCAGTTACAACCTCAAAGTCGCCCCCATGTGGTTTTCACCACACTCTCACACTCACACACACACACACACTTGTGTTTTGCCGGTTGATGGGACATCTAAAAATACGCCAGTGAGGAGACCGTACAATGTTCTGATTGCTGCCTGGCTAGCAGGAGTAGCATTAGCTTAGCCTCCAGCTTGAGGTGGGCTAACGGTGCGATGGCCGTTAGCTAGCTTTCCTTACTTCAAAACCTGCAGTAAAAACAAAAACGTTTGCAGTTAAAGGACATTAACTCAAGTACACTTTGGAGTTTTTGTACACTTCTTAAAAACCATATGAAATATTTCTAGTTAGAATTGGATATTCAGACTGAAAACCTCTGAAGTCTTGTTTCCGTTTGCGCGGACAGAACCTCATAACCGGATCAGTGGCACCCGGTCAGCGCTAGTGTCCACCTGTCAGTCATTCGGCGAGTTATGTCGACCATGTGACAACAGTTACCCCCGACCCTTACTGAGGCGAGGCACCGCTGTATGGCTGACCTCCACCTACGAAGCCACCACGTACAGAGCTATGCCCTAAAACGATCTGTGAACGAGTGTTAGTTTAATTTATTTTTTAACTAACGTCTTCGTTAGTTTCGATTTATTTGCACGGACCTGATTCTAGTTTCTGGAGCAGCACCAGAAACTAGAGTGATGCAGATTCCACAGATAATCAGAATTCTTTTGACAGGGGGGGAGCAGGTAGAGGAGAATATAGAGAAGTGGAGGTATGATCTAGAAAAGAGAGAAATTAAAATGAGCAGGAGTAAAACAGAGTATATTTGTGTAAATGCGAAGGTCCCGGGGGGGAACAGTGAAGTTACAAAGAATAGACGTAAATAAGGGAGAGGACTTCAGGTTCCTCGGGTCAACAGTGCAGAGTGATGGAGAGAATGTGGAAAGGATGGAGGAAAGTATCAGGTGGGCTCTGTGACAGTGGAGAGGACAGCCGTGATGGACGGCTGAGAGACAGTGTCTCTGAGGAGAAGACAGGAGGCGGAGCCAGAATTGGAGGAGATGAGGATGCTGAGGTTCTCCTTGGGAGTGACCAGGTTGGATAGGATTAGAAATGACGCAATAAGAGGGACAGTGAAGGTTAGACATTTTGGAGACGAGGTCAGAGAGACCAGACTTTGATGGGTTGGACATGAGAGTGGCTGATGTTGGGGAGGACGATGTAAAGGACAGGGTGAAGTGGAGACGGTTGGTTTGCTGTGGCGACCCCCTCACGGGACAAGCCAAAAGAAGATGATATTGTCTTCTCTTTTATGAATGACTTTGGTCATGGTTTGTTTTTTTTAACTCCACATTTGTGTGAATTTAGTCACACTTTTAATGCCGTTGGTTTCGACTTGAAAAGTTTGCTGATAATGTTTGTAGATTTAATAATACTGACTACTGCTACGATATTTCTTCTGTGTTTCTTTCACCCAGCAGCGATGAAATGTGTCTCCTGCTATAATAAAGTATTTTATCCACCGCAGTTTAAGTAGATCAGAAAAGGTCGCCGTATTCTGACAGCGTCCCTCTGGTGCTCGCACAAAGACTTCCAGCTTACGGGTAGCGTCCGCTGCAGAGCGCCGCAGAGCGCTGCGGAGCTGGACGAAGCTGGCTTGTCGGGGAGATTAAGTTACTGTGAAAGCCATGAGCGTGTGTAAACTAATCCATCCTCACCCAGCTGCCATGCATAGTCCACAATCCACGGCGCGGCTCGAGGCGGTCCCTCCCCATGTCCGCGTCCGCTGCTCTCGTCAACCTTCTCCGTGAAGGAAGCTTGTGATGGTGCAGAAACAGTTTGAATGTTCTTTAGAAATTATCTATAGTTCATGGTTCTCTGGTAAAAAGTAATTTCGGGCGTGTCTAACACCTGATATTTGTGAAACATCCCGTCGCCTCACTGTAAGGTTCAGAACACAAAGGGGTTGTTTGTAGTCTGCTAATTATTCATAGGTGTATTTTAGCTTGGTCTCCTGTTCCCTTTAATAGCCCGGTGTGCTTCCTCCTCCGTTTCTTCCTCCTCCTTTTCTTTGTCCTCCGTTTCATCAACAATTCCATTTGATTTTGAAGGAGCTGAGACATTTACCCACAATGCACAGCCGCTTAACTTCATCAAAATCTTTGACATGCAGACAGGATCTAATGTTAATGAATGTTCTACAGTCCCACACACAGTCCAGGTTCACGCAGTGAAACGGTCCAGGTTCTGTTGCGACCGTCTTCCTGGTCTTTCAAACAGAATAGAGCCTGAATGGAATGACCATAAGAAGTGTTTTATGGTACTGCATTGTACAGAGTGCTACACGTATCTGTATGAGAGTGTGTGCGCGTTTGCATATGTGTGTGTCTGACATGAGAACAGGACAGTGAAGGAGGGGGTTGTGTGTGAAACAAAACATCTCCTTCACAGTCCAACAGGGGCAGACAAACTATGCTAGTAGACAAAACATGCTAGCTTGAACAAAATATTGTGCTACGTGGAAGTATCAAGGCTAGATGAGCTGACCTTGTGAGCAGTATGAAAACAATGCAATGAATACAATGCAATATATTTGGAGTAAAGCAGCTGTCCTGATAAATCCTGAGTCTGGGTGGATGAGTAAGTCAAACTATAATTATTTATAATTCAATTTATTTATGCTTATGTTATTTTATAATTGTATTTAATTTCTGAACTGTAAACTGATATTCCTATTTTTATCCAAACTATTACATTTTCCTAATTCTATACAGTTTGGTGGTCGGTGTGCCCTCATAAATTAATGTATTCATAGTCTGAACTAAACATTTGTTTACCACCTGAAAATTTGATTAAAAGGTCTTTAGTTAAAAAAATAAAAAAAACATCGTTAATTTCAGCAAATATCCAAAAACAAAAGGTGTTCACATTCGCCCGACCTCTTGCCACTGTGCTAATTATAACTTTTGTCAGTCGGGAGCAAAGGAGGAAGTGAGGTGGCGTTCCAGGGAGGAGGCTGCCGCGGCTGGTTGGGTCAACAAACGAGAGACCGCTGACGTTTCCTGTTTCTGACCTACAGTCGACATCCCCATCGTTCTCCAGCTTCAACAGTTGGAGTTCTGAAGCCACAACACAATCCACCCAATGTGGAGGTCGGCTGTGCCGCAAACTAAAAGGGGACCTGCATGAAATGAGTCGGCGCTCGAATGATTAAACTGAACCGTGTATGAATCTGCCAGAATTCAGTTTCATCCGTTTCCCGACAGCGGAATAAAGAACAAACAATCACTGTTTGGGTTTTTTTTCCCCCTCCTTCCCACCTGCCATTCATCTCCTCCTCATGCTCGGGTGTAAATGGTGCAGACAGGAGTTTAAACACCCGCCCCCCCCACCCAGTGGGAGCAGAAGGGAGGAGGGTGTAAACGAGCAGCGCCTTTCTTATTTCAGGAGGAGGGTGTAAACGAACAGCGCCTTTCTTATTTCAGGAGGATGGTGTAAACGGATGGATGCAAACCGATTAAAACGTGAAATTAACACACCGGAACATTTTAAACATTCCTTCCAAACCACGACGCCAACGATCCGTCCTCGTCTCCCTCTCTGGGTGTCGAAGAAAGGAAATCATGTAGAATTATTATTTTTGGTTAAGGTGGAATTAATGTTTATGCTTGAGCTGTTAGTTTTCCATCACCACCTCCTGCTCTGCGGCTTTCTAATTCATACCCGACGATGAGACCAGAGTCAAGCTTCTAGTTGTAATTTATTTAGATGAAACGTATATTATTTCATATAATGCGAATCTTCTGATGCAGCCCAGTTGTCTGTGTGTAAACTGGTTCATCGCTGCAGCTGTTTAGAGTCTCTGAACGAACCCTGGTCTCATTTTGAGAGACCGATCACACACCGGGAGTCTGCGGCTATCACCGCGGGGCTAGCTGTTAGCTATTATAGATGGCTTGATGAGGGATGGATGTGACAAATGTGCACAAGGACCAAATATCAATCAATCAATCAATGGTGGCAGCTGAAGAAGTAGTGACAGATTTGCATGAAACGCTCATCAGAGCTGGACGTCAGGAACGAGAACCCTCGCGTTGGATCAGCTGTAGTTCTAGTTCTGGATGGATCCGGCTTCGAGGTTGTCGGTTCTCATGTTTAAAGACTCGACACGCAGAGGGTGGAAGTAAACAGGTTTATGGAGACTTGTTAGTCTGGAAATACTAGAACTGTTTAATTATGTTTTCACCGACTTGTCTCAGGTTTCTGCGCTTCATTTACTTTAGCCCCCCCCCCAAATGGGGGGTTGCTGTTTTGGGCCGTTTCTGGGCCGTTATGCGATGGATTCATAGGTCATTGAAGTCCTTTCCTTCCTCTGACAGGAGTGGACAGCTGAGAGTAATCCTCTGCCAAGCAGATGCTCTGTGTGCTGATATGTAGGACATACTGGTTTGATCTCTCTCTCTGTGTCTCTCTGTCTCTCTCTCTCTCCCTCTATGTAATGTGTAGAGCCGCCGGTCTTTGGGCCAGTAATCCTGGGCTCTTGCACCGAGGCCCCCCAGAGGCCCTGAGTGTCAGCAACACATTTTTCTCCACCACACACACTCTCAGGCAGCATCATTGACACCTCCGAGCTAAATATATACCCCGAGTGACAGCAGCAGGTGACCGGGCTCCTCCACCCACCGGCAGCTCGGACCCAGGAGGTCACGGGGTGTCGATGGGGCGAAGGGGGCGGCGCTTGAGGGTCAGGGTCCCATGAGGGTATAGGCTACCTCAGCTCAGAGCGGACTGGTCTCAGATCCAAACGCAGTCCCGTTCTGGGTCCCCCCCCTCTTCTCTAAGCCAGCTGGTCTGGCTTGAAATCTCGTCTACCACTTTCGCCTTTTTTTTTTTTTTTTTTCTATCATTTCTTGTTTGAAACAAGTGATTGATTGATTTATTGATCGATCAAACCCACAGCTGGAGCTGCTGGGGAACCTTCCAGGTGAAGACACAACAACAACAAAAAAGCACAGGTGAGTGTGAGCTTTAGCACGGAGGCTAGGTGACGGGAACATTTGTTAGAGGACAATAAGAAAAACATGTTTACTGGATCGCAATAGAGGATAGAGGTTGAAGATGGAAACTGGATTTAACTTGCATGATTTCTTCTTCACCTGGCAGCAGCAGATAAAAGCTGTAAACACAGATGGGATCATATAACGCTGATACAGCTGCTTTTCATCCGCTCTGGACAGAAACATTCAGCTGCTTGGTTGATAAGATAGCTCAGTTTATATGAGCCAGTTTATTAGAAAATAAATCTGAAACAATGAGCTGAAAGTGGCTAAAAGAGCTTCAGACTTTTGACCCATTAAGGATAATAAATAATAAGTAGGCTTGAAAGTCACTATTAAGCCACTTGGTGGCACCGGTTATCAGCTGTGTTCTAATGTGTTAGCAAGAAGTAGCTTTTTTATGATTCTAGCAGATGGGGAGCAGCATTAGCATGAATAAGAGAGGAATAACTGGCTTGTTAGATACTAGCTAATGTCTGTGTCAGGCTGTTGTTAGCTAGCTAAGATTACTTGTATCAAGACAATGATCTGAAAGACACTAAATTATCCTGTAGAGCTGCAGACCTGGGATCCAAGTCAGATATAAAACTTTGATGTTTGTAAATTGATTTGTCTGCATGGTTTACTTGGTGTTGTTGTTGTCGTACAGAAGATGCTGCGCCACTCGTCAACTGAATTTACAATATTTTGTGAAGTTGAACTTTTGCAGTGAGACATTTTCAATTTAATAATTTGTGTCCTGGCTGTTGCTTGTTGAATATTGTTTAAATATTTTTTTTAAAGTAAAGCATTTCACTGTCAAATTCAGAATGTAGAACCTTTAGTTTTGTGCTTCATTACAACCAAATGTTGCATTAATTCAGTTGGTCTTATTAGATTTGTATGAAACAGCTGAAGAGTGGTATGGTACCGGTTCCTGAAGTTAACCCTCTCCGGGTTCAAAATGGAGTTTCTGTTTTTATTTTATTTTATTTTATTGCTGGACAGGAAGCAGGAAGAACGTTTTACATTTTGGAGTGGATCCGATGAAAGAGCGAATTCAGAAACATCCTTTGCGCAACGAGAAGAAGAAAAAAATATCAAAAGAAATTTAGTTTATTATTGTTGAAGTAAAAAAAAAGACATAAAATGATTGCTATTCAGTAAAGCATAAACCTTCTATGAGGCCTATTTAAATTTCATTAAAACGCTAATCCGAATTAAAAAAAAATATTCATTTCAGCATATATGCAGATATAAACTACACATAAATATATTCCTGTTGTATAAACTTCACTTGTTTTGTGTAAATGTAGACATGAAGTTTTCATGAACAGTAAACACGGAATATAATTATTTAGGAATATAATAAAGTACCTCTAATTTATACAATCCTTGAGTAAATATACTTAAAGGTAATAGTTATAATTGTGGGTTTCAGTCATCACGGTTGAAACAGAGATGCACCTTCACCAGTCTCCACGAGGAGGCGGTGTCGAACCCGACCAGATAACCTCTAACAGTTTAAACCTGTTGGATACTTTAAAATATTAAACAGAACTTTATTTATTTATTATCCCGTTAACTGTATTTTATTATTCATATTAAAATACAACTAGTGTTTCTTCTTCTTCTTCTGTGCGTGTTCGTGCGTGTACGTATGCGTGCGTATGTGTGTGTGTGTGCCGCCTCTTGACGTCCAGGTGCTTGCTGACGAGTCTTGGGAAGCGCGCGCTTCAGGAGAATCACCGCAGGACGGAGACACGCAGCAGAAAGTCACGGGAGACATGCGGAGCTGAGCGGAGAGGTGAGCCTCTGTGTGCGTGTGCGTGTGCGTGTGCGTGTGCGTGTGTGGTGCGGGACGTGCGGGGTTGATAAACAACAGGAAACAAACACCGGATCAGTCCCTCCAGCTCGGCTGCGTTGACCGTCAGATTGTAGTCTCGATCCCGGAGCGGCGCGGACCCCCCCCGACCGGTCCACTTCCACTCAGGACGTGTTTTCTTTTTTATTAAGTGTGTTTTTCTGCAGCAGCTCTCGGTAAGAAAACGGAGAGAAGTGATGTTAGTGGAGAAAGTTTGTCATGGATGGAAACTCATCCAACCCGTTGTTGCTCCTGGGGGGACTTTTAAATTTGTGTTTAGGATTCAATTTAATCGCCCCCTCCTATATTTAATAACCCAGTGGCGGTCCTATGGCTCTGGGGGGGGGGGGGCACATTCATGTATTCATGCCTCCTACTTTTATCCCTCCTTGTGGCTGCATCCTCTAGGGGGCAGTAAAGAGACAAATGTCAATAACAATGGAAATGGCGACCGTGAAGGAGGCTACTTTAATTAAAAGTTTGCTCGGTGCTGTCCGGTCGATAAATACGTCGACTGATCGGGATTTCTTCTCCGACGTGTCTGTATACGTTTCTCATGTTGTGTTTTGAATTATGGCTCAACTGCCTCTGGTGGTTTCTGCTGGTACTGCTTCACTTGGGGCTTTGGGGTTCACGTTTGTTAATGTTTCAGAGGGGCTGCCACCTCAAACTAAATGTATATAAATTAATTTTTACAATCTATGATTGCTTTTCTTCAAAGATTATAGAAATACTAATCCATCATTTTAGGACATTTTAAGAATTGTTCAAATCTCTTCTGAAAATGTTGACATATGAACTTGAAACTGTATTTTGAAATTTTAGATTTTGACTGAAATTGTTAGTATGTTAAATTGTTATTTAACTGAAAGTTTTCAAGCATTCAAATGATAAACGATTATTAGAGCAGCCAAACAAATTTTTATTATTTATCTGCAGAAAGAGACCCGATTACGGAGGTAAAAACTGCAGCAAAGGTTTCTCAAATAGTCTAAAATCTTAGCCCCGTTGGTCAGAAATGGATGAATCACACTCAAAAAAAAGCTCCTGAGCTGGAAAATGTGATTGTACTGCGGCTGGTGAGTCCTTCAGACGTTAGCTTAGAGAGAAACGCTGTGTCGTTTAAAGACTTAGCAGATGTCAGTGTGATATCATTCACGTATGCCGAGCATGTGGTGTGTTGTCTGAGCCGCAGCGTGACTCACTGGCTGCTTATAGGGGGTATCCCTCACCAGAACCGCAGCCATGAGATCCAGTTACCGCCACATCTGAGACCTTAAAAGGGACTTGAACCAGTAATTAGCTTGGATTTGTTTTATTTTATGCTGATTGACCCGGCACACTGTTGCTGCTTCGCATACATCCGTACGTGACCGGGACACGTTCCGATGAGCTCATCATTTCAAATATTCGCGCTAACTGTGAAATGTAAAGTGTTTTTAATTAGGATTATTTCGTTGCCTGCCATTGAAAAGCAAAAGTATCTTCAAATTGAAACTGGGACGACACAAAGATCAACCACAATGTAACAGGAACGGAAGATAATTCCTGTTTAGAAAAGGCTGTTAAACAAGTAGAACATCGCATGACACGTTAGCAGCCCTGCGTTTTGTGTCACGCCTCTTATGATTGATGAAACCAGCGCACATCTGTTAAGTTCAACCTGAAAAGTAAGTTTTCTTTCTGGTTTAAAGGCAATGCATTACAATAAGTGGGTGCTAACATGAGCTGTTTTAGCTTAGGGGAACCTGATTCTATTATAATTGATTAATATACACAGTTATTCGTTTGCAACTGATGGCAATAGATAATAATAAGCAGTAGGGGGGGCATCGACAAGGTAACAAAGTGAAACGACATATTTAACGACCCATTAGCTGTTAGCGATGGTCTTTTCACGACTGTCCCTCCCCCTTCCTGCCTGTCAGCCCCATGCAGGAGAGCCTTACACCCCCCCCCCCCCCCCCTCACCCCTGAAACCAAGACACGCAGAGTGTCCTGCCAAGGATTACAAGGGCATCGCCACATGTCGCCCTTTAGCTGTTGCTCTTCGCTGTGTACATTTTGCAGCACAAGCTCAGAATCCTCTGAGGATTCATCCCGGTGGCAAATAATTGACGAGGGATCAGCTGGGGACTGGGTGATACGACCGATTTCCATCTCTGCAGAATAGTCTCTCTCTCTCTCTCTCTCTCGCTCTCTCTCTCTGTGTTTGAGAACGAGAAACCAGTCTTATTGTTGTTTGGGGTAAAAAGTTCATTCTTTTATTTTTGGAGTCCTTCCGAGTCTATAAATAGCAGGTTTGTGAGCGTGGGCGTGAGAAGGGTGGAGATTTACTGTCATCCTGTAAAAGATCAAACTCTGCATTGAATCAGAGGACTCACACACACTCACACACACACACACACACACACACGCTGGTTCGGGTGGTTTTATGCATCTTCTCACGTCTCAGTTTGGCCTCAAACTCCCGTTTAATGGCAGCATGCTGAGTTTGCTCGTCTGTGAGCGTTCTAAATTTAAACCGTTGATCCTGGACTGTTTTCACAGCAGCGTGACTCAGACACTTCAGTATTTATGCGACACTCCGCCGTGTTGCTGCTGATGATACCGATGATAATTCACCGCTCTGCTTCATCAAAGCGTGTCTTCTGTTGTGGCAAAACACATCGATTAAGACCGATCATATGATCAGATGAGATCATCGTCGCCTCTCGCGTCGACGCGGGTTATTGTGTTATTTTCTGGGTTCATTGAACAGTTGTTTTAGTCAATAAAAATTGTCACATCATCATCTTCCCAGATCCCGAAGAGACATTTTGGTCTTAGTAATAACTTTGAGATTAATCAAGCAGCAGATCTTTACATCTGGAAATCTGTAAAGAAAAAAAAAAACCATGCCGTTTTAATCTGAATAATTTGATCAGATCTAAAAATGTGCCCTTCCAGGGGAGAAAACGTCTCATAGGACTCTGTGGGCTCCAAACACCTGCTGATGGGTGGAGAAAATGTGATGAATCACCTCCTAGTGGAGAAAATGTGATGCGTTTCCATAATGGCCGCCCTAAGTACGTACGTAGATCACGACTGTAATTGTTTGCCCCTGCCCCTCATAAACCCGGAGTCTGCCTCAGTCATGATTTTAATAGCTTTTAAAACAATGGAGCGCCGAGGCGTCGAGAAAGAAGACACAAATTGCTCTTGGGGAAGGTGACTCCCGGCGGCGCGGCGCTTCCTCGTTCTCGTCCTCTTCGGAATGCAGGAGTTTCTGGTTATGGGTGCGTTTTGAAAGAGGGAGTGAGCGCTCTCATAGTTCAGAGCAGGCGTGGCCCCTGTTCGTCTTTTATTGCGACAGTTTATGTGGCGTCCACAAAACATTCCTCCTCCTTCAGATATGCAGCGGAAGTAGAACTCGGATGCTGGTGCTGGGTGGAAGCCGGAGGGGTTAGCAGGTAGCCGCTGCTAACGTGCTAGGGTTGAGCAAGTAACAAAGAAGAACCCGATTGAACTCAGGAGTGGATCTGGAAAAAGAGGCGATCCAGGAAGCTTTGGAATCTGGGATAGGGTTTAGTTGACTTAAATGAGGAACTCGGCTAGTCTTACATTCGCTTTCAGCTTCAGGAGATCAGCGCTGTTAGATGGACCACAGCAGAACTGCATCGTCTTCTTATGTCTCACAAATCCTCCATTTTAATTTCCCGTTTCATCCCGTCAGTCCGAGGGGGCCCCGCCTTCCTCTGCCAAGGGACACCTGTTGTGTTTGCGTGTTTGTCTCAGTGAGTGTGTGTGTTCATCCAATTGAACTGGACGACCTCTTGAGCTCCGCTTCTGCAGCAACAGGCGGGGTCACATGGCGCCGTCTCAGTCCAACAGTCCAACACACATGTCTGTGTTCTGGAATCGCGTCCTGTGTTTCGTGGCCAGAGGCTCGAGAGATAAAAAAAAAAAAAGATCAGTTTGTGGTCAAACAATCATCTTTATTCATACGATTCAAAGAAATATTCAACTTATTTTTGTATTTCTGGGCTACAAAAATGTTTTGCGCATGACTCAGATGAAGATGATATCAGCGTGATTAAACTGTAACTGTCACTAAATCAACAAGAACTATCAGCGATCGCCCAGTAGCCCGTCCTTCTGAAGGTTTCCTCTCGGGACAGCTGCAGCTCAGAGCCTCGGTTTTAGCTGCTAAAGCCAACGGCTCGAGGTCTGGAGACTGAAACCGTCTCGAGCTGTTTTTCAACTTTAAAGGTGTAAGAAGCCTGGATCGCTGGCTCCGACCCGGGCTCAAGATCCCTCAGCCGTCAGAACACGTTCCATGTCTGGTTTTACGCTTTAAGCTGACACCATCAGACCAGACACTTCCTGCAACGCTGCTTCTGAATCACTTTATTGTGAGGAGTTTGCATGTTCTCTCCGTGGGTTCTGTCCGGGGGTTCTCTCCGGGTTCTCCGGCTTTCTCCCACCACTGAAAACCTTGCAAGTTAGTTGAATTGGTTACACTAAATTGTCTGTAGGTGTGAGTGTGTGCGTGTGAATGATTGTCTGTGCGTGGCCCTGCGATAAACTGGCGGCTTGTCCAGGGTGTAGCCCGTAAACAGGCTCCAGCACAACCCACGACCCGGTAACGGAGAAAGCGGTCAAGGAAATGGATGGATGGATGAAAACATAATACAATAACATGCCAACACTTTTCATTAAAACAAGACTAAAACACTTTTCTTTGACTATAATGAGATGTTGAGACTTTGACTCTAAAATGTGACTAAATATAAAAAAGAAAAAGGGGAGTCTAGATGAACGATGCATCCATGACATGGATGTAAACTGCGTTGTCGATCCAGGAAGTTGCTGTAGTTCTATAATTTACGGTCTTGACGTGTATAAAAAGTGAATTGTAAATAAAGTTGTATAATTATTCCGCCGTTTTACCGAAGTGTTTGACTTTGGCTCGTCCCTTCTCGCCCCGGGGTCGTTTTTGTGTGTTTGTTTTTTTCCAAACCACTGGATGTTTTTTTTTAATTGTTATGTAAATCGAACAAAGAACTGAACTTTGTTATTTGCAATCGGACGGTGCGGTTCTGTCACTTCCTCCTGAGGGTACAGCAACCCCCCTCCGAGGACGCTGGGTGTGTCCGGGGGATTCATCTGCGGTGAATGGACGGGCGTGCAGACAGACAAGTGCTGCCTGTCAGTGCGTGCCTGGCAGTATAACGCCCCATTAGTGCATGACATGATACGCACACGCAATCCACTGTTGGTGATTAAATGTGGTGTTTGTACATGTTCCTGTTTTCTTTTGTCTTTTTTTTTTTTATTACTCTGCTGTTGACTTTTCAAGAACCCTAAAAACCAGCTTGTCCTCTTCTTGCCCTGCTTGTTCGGCCTTGTTTTCAGATAATGGCTTTAATCCTGATGATGTTTTCCGCTCTTGTCTTTTGGTAGGAAGCAGTGGTTTAGGATATATAAAAAAAAAAGTCAAACTCAGGATCCGACAGCCAATCCAAGGAGACGACGTTTGTGACGACGAAGAAAAGTAATCAAGATGGGGAGAAAAAAGATTCAGATAGCTCGGATTATGGATGAACGCAACAGACATGTAAGTACACGAGACGTCTTTCACTTGATCACATGATTAAAATCACTAGAACATTTACTTTCATATTTATTAGCACTTTAAATAGAAAGCCAAATTCAGCAAGCAGCTAATTTTACACAGCCTGCTTTTTTTCAACTAGCTAATTAATATTGCCTCTAAGCCTGCCTTGGTGGCAGCAGCGCCAAATCAGAATGAAGGAGCAAGCCGATTGGCTGTTTGGTGATGACCCCACAACGATTTACGGAGAAGCTAGTAGCACGTAAAATGTTTTTTTTTTTTTTTATCCACAGATTTGGAGAATTTCAAGAATCAGAAATTTGAAAACTGAGGTTTTGATCTAAAATATAAAATTATGAATAATAAAAAGCAAGGAGAGACGTAAAAACGTTGCAAGCTGTGTGATTGAATGTGAGTCTAAGGAAGCCTGGTAGCGCCATGAGAAAGATAGCTAAGAACGCGCACACACACACACACAGAGTCTTGTCAGGGCAGCGGTTCTACTCTTCCTGTTATGACAGGAAATGCAGGCACACATGCTTCCTGACCCTCGTAGCAGGACTGACCTTATCACAGTCCTCTCTACTACGTTTCTGAAGAAGCATCAGTTTGTTTCAGCTGTTGCAGAAATTTTAAGAACCTTACAGTCCATTTTCTGCATTTCGTCCACTTTCAGGCAGCCATTGATTTCAAGTCTTTTCAGTTGGAATCAATGGGCAGGCTCTTAAGGCTTGCACGAGTTGTGAGATCCATCAGCGCGAGCATTAGTTCTGCATTTAGTCCCATTATTTATGTATGGAAGTTTCGTCTGAGTGCAGATTGATTTCAGCGCTCAGCGCCGCATCACCTCAGAATGCGCTGAAATGAAGGGAGACAAATGGAAAGGTTGGAAAAATGCAGTTCTGAGAGTCTAAAGGCCTCAAACCCATCTAGTATCCATCCATCTGTCCATCCATCCATCATCCATCCATCATCCATCCGTCCATGCCTGACACTCAAAGATCCTCCAGATCGTTTCCTTATAGTTGTTTCCTTACCGTTGTTTCCTTACCGTCCTCGTCCCCCCAGGTGACGTTCACCAAGCGCAAGTTCGGCCTGATGAAGAAGGCGTACGAGCTGAGCGTGCTGTGCGACTGCGAGATCGCCCTCATCATCTTCAACAGCACCAACAAGCTGTTTCAGTACGCCAGCACCGACATGGACAAAGTTCTGCTCAAATACACCGAATACAACGAGCCCCACGAGAGCAGGACCAACTCCGACATCGTGGATGTAAGTCGCCATCGGTCCCCACGCGCACGCCGACATCACAGCGGAACCAATCCCGTCAATGAAATCGGCATTTAGTTAAGCTAAACTTCTTACTCACAGAACATTTGCCGTCTTCTTTTCGTCTGTGCCTGGAGACTAGGCCAGATGACTAATTGATTATTATTTACCTCCATTAAATGTTTCCCTCCATGTTTGTTTATTGGTTTGTTTGCCGGCAGGATTGCACAAACACCACTTGACAGATTTAATAATGGCCTTGAGACGAAGGCTGAGTCCGTCGGCCAGGAAAGAAACCATTAAACTTTGATGTTGTTGAGAACAAAGAGGCGGGACCTGGAGGAGTTTACGCGTTATTTAGACTCACGGCTTCATTTGTAGACCGTGTTTTGTGGGACAGAGCTGCTCCGGATCGATACTGGACCTATTAAACCAAACTGTCCTGAGTTATGCAGATGCGTTAGGACAACACACACACAAAGGTTCGTATTTTGGATTTGCAGGGAGACATTTTTTGGAGCCCTCAGGCAGTCATGTTGAGTATAAAGGTGTTGTTGTCACATGTCTGTAGCGTGTGGGCGGTTGTACCTGAGCTTTTCCCTCCACACGCCCAACCACATGGCCTCTCGGCCCGCCCGTCACTACCAGGTTTACGCTCTGTAATCCTCTGTAATCTACCACAATCCAGTTCAGATCATTACCCTAATCTGTCCAACCAGCCTCTTCGTTTCCGTCCCGCTGCTTTTTTCCGGTCTTTAGCCTCGACTTGTCACAAACCGGTCAGACATGTAGAGTTTACCTTTTTCCGGTTAGCAAGAATATTTATTTATTTCCACCAGTCAGAGCTGGAGGAAGTGATGACATCACTCATGTTGTCTTTTCTGTTTGACACCTTGAAAAGCAGATGATTGATCTTGCTGAAATTTTGTGTTTGATCCGAACACGCAGCAGATGTGATCACGTTTTTACAACAACAAATGTTGTATTTTGTTCCTCTTTAAAGCGACAAATCACACGTGGTTTCCTTCAGCCTGGTGTTGTGAACATATCCTGTCTCTGGAAGCTTCACTTTCCCAGTTCAGCAGCTGATAGAAGCTTTTTACCGCTTTCTTTGCCCTGCTGGTAGAGCATCCACTTGTTCGTTAGCGTAGCACATTAGCTCTGGTTTATTAGCTAACTGGTTCCACAACTTTTCTCATCAAGGACCCTGAAACGGATCATTTAAAAAAAAAAAAGACATTGAAGGAAAATGAAATACGTCTGCCTATTTATTAGTAAAGATTAATAATTCTATGTTTTATTGTATTTCAAACACCACAATTGGCTAAATTGCAGCAAACATTTTCTTTCGGTACGTTAAAGAGAAGCTGCATTGCTCCCGCATGTGATTCCTGCATTAGCTAATAACGCTCGTTAGTCGGCCCATCTCATCGTGCTTAACCTCGCCGCTCTCTGATTGGACGATGAGAGGGATAGACATCTTTGAAAGGCTGTTTAGCCTCAACGACACATGGCGCAACAAAACAGCGCCAAGGTGACGGTCGCTGTCCCACGTTGGCGAACAGAATGTTCAAGGGATACGTCGACATTTCAGGAAATGTTGGGAACGTTGATCATGGGAACCGGTTGTTGACGTAATTAGGTCAGGAACCTTAAAAGTTGTGAGTTTGATGTCTGATCATTCTGGACTGAGTTCTGTTCAGTCGTGAAAAGACTCCACCAATGAAATGTCTGCCAGACAGGAATGTAGTAGAAGAGAGGCTCCTTTGTTGTGGCAGGTTGGCATGTTGCCTCTGGTGTGTGTGTGTGTGTGTGTGTGTGTTTGTTTAGCCTGGGAACCTCGCTGATATTTATAAATCTGCCCTCCTTACTCTTACTCCACTTTTTTTTTTTTGCTCCGGCCTGTTCTGTTCGTGTTTCGCTCTCCTCTCACATTAGAAACAGATGAACTTTTCCGTGCACACGCTCAAACACACACACTGACGCTCAACAGAGTAAGTCCAGTTCCTTTGTGTTGGCCGAGATCCCTCCCTGCTAAATGGCTGGAAACCGGTAGTGGTCTAAAAATAGGCCGGTACGCGGCTAAGAATAGCCATGACGGAGCCGGGAGTGTGTGGAACAGCCACCGGAGGAAGAGGGGCTGAGTAACGACCGCAGCCTCCACCGCTGCTACTTCTTCTTGTCATGTACTTGCATTTAATATTTGTCTCCCAGGAAGTTTCTTATCCTATGATGTTCTTAGCATGGACTATTTCTTTTTGCCATACATCTATTAGACTTTACTGCCATAAATAAGAAGTATAGGAGACTATTCAGTGTGAAGATTATCCAATTTCTTATCAGGTTTGCGTCACGCTCTTTGTACTTTTAAAGGTACTTTGGTGTCAGTACTAGATTCCCCGTTAAATTGAACCGCCAAATGTTCCAGAGAGACAAAGTCAGTCCTTTGAGTTTGACGACACGTTCAATCACTGGCTGTAAAATCTGAATCCAATCTGTCCAGGATGACGCGTGACTAAAAGACTTAAGACGGGATGAAAGACTCCTGTAGCAGCTACAGCTATTGTTGTCACCTGTGCGACCTGTGCTTTAGCTAATAGCATCTCTGCGGAAGGAGCTGCAGCTAGCGTTAGCATAGAAGCTGCCAGTTTGTCCAACCTGGTAACTCCCAAGGAGAACCTCAGCATCTTCATCCCCACCACTTCTAGCTCCGCCTCCTGTCTTTTCCTCAGAGCCATACATGTACCATTTGATATCCAGTGTTAGCTGGATAAAAGGTATAGTACTTTTACTTTTACTTGTAGTTGTACATATCCTCTGAAGGTGGAAGAGACCACCCACGTAACTGAAACAAGAACTGATGGGGGGGGGGGGGGAAAGCAGTCAGGGTGAAGGTGTGGAAGGATCTATGAGGAAGAGGAGGAGGCGCTGGTATGATGTTATGGCGTCTCCCGTCCGTCCTCAGCTGTCTCTGCGGGAGGCTGGTCGGACCAGCTGCCACACACACATTCCTGACGCTCCTAACTTTACTGTATTTCAAAAGGAAGTATTCAACTTCATCCATCTGACAGCTGAACATTTAAAGGAATTTATTTAACGGCACTTTCAGTTTAAGACATTAAACCCCGAGCTTATCTCCAACCAACGAACTACATTGTTGGTTCCTAATCTAAAGATCCGGACCCAGCTTGATTCAAGAGAATGAAAAAAAGTTTGAAACTATCTGCACCTTCCCGACATCCATTTCTTTATTCATTCTTTCATAGTTATTTGAAAAATATTCAGATTGGAGGATCAGAGCGGAAATAACTTCTTCGTGGTCACCCATTAGTTAATTAATTCATTTCATGATGTCACATGTCCAAAAAACTGTAGCCGTCCTCCAATTAGCAGACGGACAGAGATGGCGCGGAGACGGTTTCCATGGAAATTGAATTATGTTTTCTGAGAATTTCTCTTCGAAGTTAATCACGGTAACGTTTACGATTTTTCCACGACGCTTTAAATTAAAGGATTTAATGTCTTATTTTGTGAGCTTTAACTTTAAATGGCTTTATTTAGTAATTATGTGAAATTTGATTTGCGTGACTTCCTGCTGGAAGATGATTGGACTGTTGGCAAGCCGACTGGGGGCCGTTTTTAATGGACGAGCCAGACTGACAGATTGTGAGGGAGGGAGAAACTCTTCCGAGCTGAGGAGCAAAAAATAGCCTTCTACGGCCATCCCTCCTGCAGCCAGGCCTCACCCTCGTCCTCTCCAGCCAAACAGGTGGCATGACTGGGATGACTGGGATAACTGCAGTGGGCCCACCACTGAGCCCAGTGTGTGTGTGTGTGTGTTGCAGCCAACCAGTGACAGACTGGACTAATGAGCTGTGAAGTGCTGAAGCCGGACCCCCCCCCAGAGCCAAACCACAGACAGAGCAAACTCCGAACTCAATACAGTACTTACTAAAGAGTAAAAAGTGCAACATGCCCTCTGACCTGAAGTAGAAACGTGCCGAAAAATGAAAGTAGAAGTACCTCAAAGTGTTACTGAAGGACGACGGCGACACGTTTTTCAAACCCGGAAACGCTTAAATGTTCATTTTATTCTTTTAAAGACGGAGTTCAAGTTTCTGAGATGTAGAAACGAGAGTTTCAGGTCCGTTTGTGATTTATTTGGCTCCTGGAAGGTCCTGTTGGATTTTCTGCTCTGACGTCGCCCTCTAGTGGCCGCGGGTCGTTTTGTCAGAGGTGGAAGAAGATATTCAGATTCTTTACTGAAGTAAAACTACTAATACTTGACTGTGAATGTCTCCACTACAAGTGAAAATCCTGCATTCAATGTAAAAAAGGAAATATGAACAGCAAGATGTACTGAAAGTATATGATGTAATATATTACTGCTGCACTAATGCTGTATTTCCACAGTTTTTTTCTATAGTTTTCTATACATATTTTTTAGATTTGCTTGTTTCCCTGATGTGTTTACGTGTTTGTTTTCTACAGACGCTGCGTAAGAAAGGTTTAAACGGCTGCGACAGCCCCGACATCGAGGCCGACGACTCCGCCGGCCAGAGTCCAGAATCAGAAGAAAAATACAGAAAAATCAACGACGACATCGACCTGATGATCAGCAGGCAGAGAATCTGTGTAAGTTGACGCCGTCTCTCCACCTCAGCCGCTTCTGCCCGTCCACCGGCTCACGGCTCCCGATTCGTCCTGCAGGGTCTGCCCCCGTCCAACTACGACATGGGCGTGTCCATCCCGGCCAGTAACACCAGTGGACTGCTGTACTCCCAGTCTGGAATGGCATGCGGCCTCGGTAACCACAACCTGATGCCCATGTCGCACCTGCAGCGGAACAGCGTGTCGCCACAGCGGCCCCCCAGCGCTGGGAACGCAGGTGTGTGTCTGGTTCGTGCACGTGGACGGTGTGGTCGCGTGACCTTCTGACAGTGTGTTCACGTCTGCAGGGATGATGGCGTCCGAGCTGCCCAGCGCTGTGGTGTCCACTGTGGGTAAGATCCGGTCCAACCCGTCTTCTTCTCTCGCCTGTTTTCAAACGTCATCGTCTGTCAAATTCCACACCGCCTGCCTTTGCTTCCAGGAAACGGCAGCTATGGTAACCATTGCCCCTCCCCCGGGCTGCTGGCTCCAGGAGGCGTGGCCAAGAACATGGAGAAGAGTCCTCCTCCAGTGAGCGCGGGCCGAAAGCCTGACCTCCGCACGCTGATGCCGCCCTCCAACAAGTGCGGCACCATGCCGACGATCGTGAGTTCACCATCGGAGACTCGTTCTAGTGCCTCCTTTAGCGGAGTACTTTAACGGAGTACTTTAAGTGGAGTACTTCTGTATGTACTTTGACTTTAAAGTCAGATATTCTTCTTCTCTTTGCAGAACCAGAGGATAAATCACTCTCAGAGCGCTCAGACTCTGTCGACCCCCGCCGTATCCCTCGCCGCTCAGATCCTACCTGGACAGGTGATGGGCGGGTATCCGTCCTCGCTCTCCTCCGCTTACGGCTCAGGTGATTACGGCACAAATAGGGCGGAGCCCCCCGTGTTGGAGCTGATTAGTGAAGTGTGCGTTTCCCCCCTCAGAGTTCTCCCTGGGCAGCGACCTCTCCTCGCTCTCTGGCTTTGGAGGTTCTGGTCTGGGATCAGTCACCAACTGGCAGCAGCAGCAGATCCAGAATGTGCAGCCCTCCGCCCTCGGACACATGGGGTGAGCGTCCACTCACGTCTGTCCCGTCCCGCCTCCCGCCCTGCTTTGGATCAAACGGTGGTAAAAGCCGGTGTTCGGGTAATAAGTCCTTTCTGTTTTCATCAGGAACTTGTGCCAGAGCTCCACAATGAACCTCTCCTCCTCCCATCACCTCCACATCAAGTCCGAGCCAGCCTCCCCTCCCAGAGACCGGAGCGTTGGCATGATGTGCACGGGGCTCGGAGGAGGCGCGACCACGGCCATATACTCCGCTGCGGGCCGGGGTCCCGGCGAGGCGGGGCGCTCTCCCGGCGACAGCGCGTCCAGCTGCGGAAGCTCGTACGAAGGCAGCGAGGAACGTGAAGATCACCACGGAAACGACAGCTATCTGCTCCGACCTCTGTCCAGTCAGGAGGAGCACCACAGCCCGTCGGTAAAACGGATGAGGCTATCAGAGGGGTGGGCGACATGATGGGCGGCGGTCTGCAGCCAGAAGGGTCGGGGGGTGGGGGGGGGGGGGGGGGGCGCCAGGAACGTTACCAGATAGTGTTATTATTATTCTCATATTCTTGTACTGAGTGGGTGTGTCTAAGTGTAACGGTCCAATGATGGGTCAGAGACGATAGCTGGACTAGAGATCAGGACGAGCGTTTATCAAACTAAAGGCAACAAACCGACCAATCAGAACGTTTCTCACATCCATCGACTCCAGCAAGTTCTTATTGGTTTGCAATATTTATCATTAGAGCAGCGACAGCCAATCAGAGATTGGATTCACCAAGGATTCACCTGCAAGCAGTGAATTGTTGGTGATTCTGTAAATTTTAAAGATTCTAGATCGGCAAATCCAGAATAAGAAGTGGCTCCAGATCACACTCTGATGTGTTTTGGACCTCGTGATGATCATTGAGTCATTATTTTTGTCCAATCACTGTAGGCGTCATCCGTGACAAGAATTTATTTGGGGGAAGGGTTTTTATTTAACCTGAAATTTGTGATTTGGAGTAAATCCGAGCTGTAAAATGTCTTTAGTTTGATAAACAGTCAGGATGAGCATGTACCGAAGCAGCTGGCGGTCTGTCACTGTACATGTATGACTTGTTTTGTGTGTGTTTGGGGGGGAGGGGTATAAATAATTAACATGTTACATGCACATGACCGTATGTGCATGTGTATGCAAGCTAACAAAGTGAAGAAGTCTGGTACTCTGAGGCTACTGGTGAGTTTAACAACACGTGAGAGCAGGCGTGTTGCAGGTTCAACATTGCACACACCTAGACACCAAGTATGGAAGGTAACGGTGGCGAAAGGAAACGGGTAGAAAGAGAGAGGAAGTAAGAAGGGAAGAAGCGTAGGACAGGAAAGAGGGAGAGACTGAGGAGGTTTCGTTGTCAGCGGCGAGAACGGTTTCTGCAACAGGTTGTTAGAAAAGAAGCTTTTGACCATTTTCACTTGATGTGAAGTCGAATCAGTTAGTGAATAATTTTCAGAGCCAGAATAAATGTGATTTTATTTGTCAATTAAATCAAGATGCACAAAAGTATGGAAGCACAGAAAGGCCAAAGTTGTAAATTTATTTTTAATGGATTTATTTGCATTTTAAAAAAAGGAAAAACAAAATAGTTGAGAAACTGGGTTTAGATGAGGTTATACCTGAGTTTCCATCCACTTATGGACAATGAGGAGAGCTTTTAAATGAAAAATGTTTTAGTATTTATTTATCCAGTCTTGGTTCTATTTCCAATTTGAATAAGGAAAAATCACTGAATTAATTTTGGCCTTTATCTGCTTCCATACCTGAGCTGCGTCACATTCAGACTTCATGCCTTGTTATGCACAGACACAGTTAGCGTGTGCTAATATATTTAGCAGAGTCAGGATTGCTCTCTAAAAGCCATATCCAACTGGACGGTGATGCTTTGCTGCACAAAGTGTTTAGTGTTGTGTTTTTCTTTTTCTTATTATATCAAATTGATATTCATGGATAGCTGCAACTCTATTTAAAAAGATAACAGTAATGTAATAAATGTAATAAAATGCAGAGGTGCATCATAGTTTCTATTAAACATTCAGGGAGATTTTAAATAAAAACAAATCACCTTAATGGTTTGGATGGCGTCAGACTCGATGTTGACAATCTGCTGCACATGTCAATGAAATACTGTATAATGTGATTATTAAAATATACAGTATTTACAGTGGTGGAAGAATTACTCAGATCATTTACTCAAGTAACATCGTCAGGACAAGCAATTTAAAAAACATGTTATGATTACTCAAATATTTTCATCTTTATGTCAGAAACAAACAAAATGGTAATTTAAATTCTACACTTATATAAATTCAAACAGATTAATTTGTTGCAAACACATTTTTCACATATTTTATTGGATTTGAAAATTGTTTTATTTTAAAATTTTCACAAGTTCAGTCTTGAATCTTATGTATTCTTTTTTGTGTGTGTGGAAAAATCAAAAGGTAATTTTCTGTAAAATAAAATTACGTTAAGTCAACTAAACAGATTCGGGAAGGTGAGTGATGAACTTCAAATTCATCAGATAATTCTTCCGAAATCTGGTTTTTAATTTGGATTTTCTTCTATTTTGTATTTTGTTCTGTGAAAAACAGAATTTGCCTAAATATTTGTCAAGATTATAGGAGGTGAGAGCAAGTCATACATCTGAAACAGTTGTTTGTATCCTTGATATTCATATGTTGTTTTTATAAGCTAATAATGTTTTTGCTTTTTTTATTTCATATTTTAACTTGAACAAGAACCAGTCAATAAGCTGTTAATAAACACAGAAGTATTGGAGTAACAAAAAAGAAGGACCGATGAAGTACACATTGCATTGAGTGCAGGACTTGAGTAAATGTACTTAGTTCCTCTCCACCGCTGAGTATTTGTGCAGTATCGGTAACCGGGGCAGGGTGAACGTTTGTGCCTTGTTGGTCGCCGGGTCTGACCGCCGCGCCCCAGAGTCCGAGCGGGAACGGAGAGGTGGCTGAGGGTCCGTCACATTTGAATATTTTGGTTTAAAAGCTGTATATTTGGAGCTCCGACCTTCAGCCATATCTTTGTGTCTGTTTGAGTCTATTTACTGAGTGACGTCGTTTCCTTGTCGGTCGGCCTCCTGCTGAAGATCAGGACCAGAGTGAGAAATGTCTTGTTTTTTTTATCATCACAAATCTGCTCCAATCTCAAAACATTTGATGGCATCAGTTGAATGACATCATTTTAATGTGTCTCTACTATGGTTTGGGCTGTTTCTCCCCTTTAGTGCTTCTAATAGTCATTAAAATGTCCAAAGAGATTGTTAGCGGCATAAGCTGGCCTTTGTCGCCACTTGGAGGCGATGTTTCCCAGAAGAAAAACGAAGTGCATCTCACGTTCAGAGATCATGTACAGCAGGTCGCTCAACCAGAAATGTGCTAGAATTTGTATTTTGGAGAAAAATGTACAAAAATATATGGGCTCTGTTATGAACGTCTCTGTGTGGTCTTTGCTTCTTCAGCGCTCCCATGAATTTTAAAGGCTTCACGTGAAAACCATGCAGAAACTAGAGAATGTTAGAAACGAGCTCACAAGCCTGCCCGTCAACGAGGTGGAACCCGACGCAAGCACATGTGGGTCTTTAAAATGTGAAAGAATATTGTTCATCATAGAATAAAACAAGTTTGAGAGAAGGTTCATGATGATTACGTTATTTTAACAGAAAAAAAGACACAAACGAAAAGCCGATTTTTAGTCCGGGGAAAAAAATAAAGTCCAGATTATTACAATTCTGAGAAGCTTTTTAGAATTCTAATAATTTTTAGAATTTAGAATTATGTATAGTTAAAAAAAGTAGCATGAACTATCTTGGTCCTGATTTAAATTGGCATGAATGTTGAACACTGGGGTCAGGTTTGGGGTTAGTTGTGAATTTATCAATGAATAATTAGCTCTTAATAATAATGCATTGGTTTTATATAGTGCTTGGGTAGCCACGCCCCCCGGAAGGCGTCAGCTCAGACACTCGGACAGCATTTGATGGAAATGCAATTAATGCATTCTGTTCATTGGCAAAGCAGACAGAGCTTCTCGGTCAGGTGTTTCATGGATGTGGAATTTTTTCTGAGGACCACGCAGAGGGGCTTTAAATATTTACCGGTAATTGAAGGACTTTTTCCACTCAATTTTAATGTATTTTTGTCCAAAAACGGTGGAATTAACGTCACTGCACGTACAGGAGTCAGAAAACAACAGAGCAACGGCACAAATACCACTGGAATCTGTGGACTCGTCAAGCACGGTAAGAATTTATTCTTATTTTATTGAAGTTTTTGGTGGCATTAATATTCCGGATAAACGTGCAGTAACCAGCGTAATTTCATGACTCGTACTTATGCAGCCTATAAGTGTGATAGGCTGCAACTGTTTCTGATTGTACCACAATAGAATACCGAAGAAAATGTTAATAGAACTTATAAAACGTATCTTTACAGTTTACACTGGTCTAATGATCGATAACGCCGATAAACCCCAAGCCAGGTGCTAATGATTAGCTAATTAGTCGATTAATCATAACGTTTCAATCGGCAGAGTTTTCACTACGGAGGTTTGAGTTGACATTAAAAATGGCGATATTTGTGGGCGATAAATTTATGTTTAAAACTAAAAGTTAAATGCTTTCAGTGACTTGGGAAGCTAACGCTAGCCTCGAGCTAGCTGCAGCCTTTGGCTGTAAACACCGGCGCTAGCCCCGAGCTAGCTGCAGCCTTTAGCTGTAAACACCGACGCTAGCCTCGAGCTAGCTGCAGCCTTTAGTTCGGGGTTACCGGTCGTCATGGTTACACAAGCCGTGACTGCAGTATCTCACCATTTTCGAGTATTATTTTTTTGTCTTTGTGCTACATGCGAACCGAAGCGGCTCGGCTGCTTTGTCTGAGGAAGCTAACGTAAACAGCTGCACGTGGAGCCAAGAGATGACGTGTAGCGTCATGATTGGTCTATTAGGTCATGTGGGCGTGTTAGACGGAAAGGAGTCACTGAAACTACAGCCATAACTTCACTTGTTGAACCGCCAGGGGGCGCCACGATCTGCAGTTCCAGCTTCCTGTCTTCTCCGTTGAACAATGCTACGATCTGTAATCCGTAATTAAGATTTGCATTTATAGTTTAGAAATGTCTGAATAAATGCTGTCAGAAAGATAAAAGCATTAAAAGCTGAGTGTTTTGAATCCGTTTTCAATGTTAACGTTTAAAATGTCTTCCTGATCTCACTCTGGATCCAATCTCGATGAGATTTGGTGGTATGATCGAGGTCCCTGCCCTACATGACTTTGTTAGATTCCAGTGTGGGGGGGGGGGGGGGGGGTCATAGTAGCAGAGAGGGGCAGAGATGTGACCCTATGACCTGTAGGTGGCTGAATGATGCAAGGTCAGAGTCGTGTGTCGCTCCAGATCCTCCGTGATGTAGGAGAAGTGATTCCATTCGTCAGAAAGCTTCAACTATCAAATGATCACATCTGATCTTTTTTTTTTCCATTGATGACGGCCGTCTGATTTTTGTTCGAGACTGATGGGATGGTCGTTGTTTTGACTCTCTGGAATTTGCATTCCGGTTGTTCAGGTTTTGCCACCCTTTGAGTCATTTGACATTTCACAACCACCCATCGAACAAAGGACGACAGAAGGAAGGGTTTTCCCTTCGCGTTTTAGCTGTGGTCTAGAATAAAGACAATTAGACAATTTTGTTTCCGTGGTTACAAGTTCAATCTAGGCTCGTTCTGGGGGAAAATGGCAAAAAAGATGACATTTGGAATGTTAAGTGAGGAGACCTGCTGCCATTTGAAATTGGAAAGTTTCCCATTCTTGACTGATGGAGCATTTCAGATGTTGAGGAGCTTTACGGTTCAAACATCTTCGGGAGGTGAATAGTTTGGACTGTAGGACAGTGAGACTCCGTTGGCACGGAGACACGCTACAGTAACCGGTCCAGAGCATGGTTGGAAACCGTCTCCAAACACTGACAGGTGTAGATTTATTTAAAAAGCCATCACATCCTGTTTTTGTTATTCTCTCATGGAGCATCAGAAATGTTTCAGAAACAGTTTGAACATCAGAATCTTTTAGACGATTTGGAAAAATTCAGCCGAAGTAGGAAAGCGATGCGAGTGAGAAGCTGCATGTCCTCAATATAAACACGCATTCCCAGTTCCTCCTGCCTGCTGGTGCATTCCCTCCTCATCCAGTTCAAACCAGTTTCTGTTTATCAGCCACAAAGACACAGCCTGCATAGAAGAAGCCAAAACACGATTCGTGTGACCTCCCATTAAATATGTGGGTCAAGGTATGAGCGTGTCGTCCTGCAAAGTGAGACCGGGAAACCTCACGCACAAAACACCCCCCCCCCCCCCCTCCCCAAAAAAAACCCTCTCCTTGGATGTGGTGTCATGTTTCACAAATTACAGAATCATTTTTTAATGTGAACAGGGCGGTAGCGGATGGGATTATGGACTAGACTACTCGGTAACTACTCGAAGGAAGAAAAAAACACACGTATTTATTTTACAAAATAAACTTTATTTTATCAAAAGTTGATCATGACAGCAGAAATATCATGATAACAATACATAATGCACAGAAATGGAATAAAGAGCAACGGAGTATATGAAAGTAGTGCAAAAAAAAAGAAAAAACACAAATACAAAAATATATTGCACTTTGAAGTTTTAGGTGGAAGAAAATCATGTTTGAACAACATTCTCAATTCGATATTCTTGTCTGTAAACTTTTTTTTTCTTTTCATTTTTTAACACAAAGCTTTTTAAGGAAATCCACGTCCAGAAGAGCTTCCGTTAGAAACCAACAGATTTGTGATGCTTTATGTTGATTGGTCGGACTTGTGCTTTTTTTTTCTCTCTCTCTTGCCCCTGGTCGTCGCATCACATTCACTCCCTCACACACGCAAATTCACACACAGTTTGAGCTTTAAGTGCTCGAGGTGGTCGTTTATACGAAACGTGATCATATAAAGCATTTTTTTTTTCTCGTCTTGTCTAACATGCTCAAGTTTAACTGCAGACAGCTTTTAAATGTGCTGTTTAAAGTAAAGACACAAATCTGTGGACAGAATCTGTAGCGTATAGGCCCGTGGCATCCTGCAGGATAGAAACCCCCACCGAGAGGAAAGACTCACTACAGCGTGTGCAAATTCCACCGAGGCGGGACAAGTCTGCTTCGCGTTCTGCCTCGTCCAGCAGCGATGTCAGAGTCCTTTTGTTTGCCTCGTCTTGAGGACAGGATTAAAAATAAATCCTGCATGGCTCCAAATCCCCGGTCTATATACCAAATACACTGTAACCCCCCCCCCCCCCCCTGCCCAGACCCCCCAGGTCAGGGAGGCTGCAGCATGATTTATCATATCTGGAGCTGCTGAAGGCGACGGCCTCTTGTTCAGGCAGAAGTCTCGGATCTCTGGAGCCGTCGTCAGCGGGACGGGCACATGTCGGGCCTCCCGACGCCGGCGGCCGGGCGTGCCGCCACGGGGTCCGGGAAAGGATCCACCTGAGGAAGGTGACACAAAGGAATGTCACGGGCTGCTGGTGCAGCGACAGATAAAACAGAGGGTGAATGTTAAGGAAACATGACAGAAGACAATAGTTTGAATTTTCTTTTTCTTACGTGAGACGAGGAACATTTTACGTCACGAAAACCAAACTTTGAATCTTCTAATGGAACTCTATTCTTTCCAAAAGATCTTTTCTGAAGTTACACTTTTCCATGTGTTTGTACTTCAGTTTGTTTATTTGTAACCAATCTGTAAAATTGTTACAATTTTTCCCAAACTTTGCAAAAAGTACAGACGTCTCGCACGTGAGACCGCAGATCCAGAATTCTAGGATTTCTTGGGGAAGAATTTTAAAAAAAACATGCTGGAAGAACAAATATCTGACATTTCTTTTTATACAATTAGCATAACAAATACATTTTGATATTAATTGATCTACGTCGCTTTACAGAGATTTTTTCTTCTTTTTTTCTGTAATTTGTTGATGCACTTTTGGCCGGTTCTGTCTTTTAACAAAATAACTCCTTTTAATGCAGAGGAGTCTTTTACATATTTTTTGGTGACAAAGCAGCATCTGTACCTCGGAGTAGAGCGGCGGGGGGCGGTATCTGAACTCCGTGATGTAGGTCAGCAGAGATCCCTGCTCCTCTCCGTCGCTGTCGGGCCGACCGCAACCGTGCAGACGGTCCCTCCTCTGAGACTCCGATATTGACAGGTCGCTGTAATTAGGCGGCGCTGCGACATGCAAATGAGCGTGAGACGTCGCGGTGCGCAAGGCGAGCAGCATGAGCACGCGCCGTTCAGTGTACATACCCTCGGGCGTCTCCTGCAGGCCCAGCCAGTTCAATGTGCTGCAGTTGCTGCTAATGCTGGAGGTGCGAGAGGTGCAGGCGTGGAGAGGTATGGTCCCGATCACCAGGGGCAACGAGAGAGACAGATTCAATCCGCCGGGAACATCCACATACACCTGCAGGCGGGAAAGACAGACGGAGGGTTGACGTAAAACAAATGCCACCAGTTGATGCAGGTGAGGGTGAGATCATTCCGTAATCACCGCCGTCTGTCTGTCTGTCTGTAAACAAGATGACTCAAAAGGTTCCGGATGAAGCTTTAAGGAAACGTTACCAGGAACAGACGATTACATTTTTGGTCAGGATCCAGAAGAGATTCTGGATTCTGGATCACTTTGAAATGTTCTTTAACATTTCAAACGGAGCTTCAAAAATGTTTTCCAGTAAAAAAATAGATATATATTACATTGTAACATTGGAAAAACTCCATTTACGGATTCAAAAATCAAATACGCATCAACGCCGACTCGCTGAAACGTTTCTACTTGAATAAAGTGTGACATTGACTTTGGATCGCTTGGAGCTACGAGTCAGTAAGGAGTGTGATGTGTGGACGATCGGTTACATAATCTTAGCCCGGAGGTTAAAAAAACAGCTAGTAGCAATTAGCAGCTGACTCGAGGAGAGAAAAAAGCCGTTTACACGTCACGCCTGTATCGCTTGTGGAATCCTGCCATGATTTTTCTTCTGGACCAAAAACCACTCGATTTTGCAACACCTTCACGCGATCCGTGTCGGAACGGTGCCGGTTCAGAGCAGAGGTCTCCCCTGGACTCACCACGAGGGCGTACTCCACTCTGATGATGGGACAGTCGAGGATGGAGGGCGACACCGGGGGGATCTTCAGCAGCTTGCCTTCCCAGCTCTGGCTCTTCCCCTGCAGCAGAGGGTCTCCCCTCAGGTTAGAAACCAGCTGCTGGATCTGCTTGCCCTTGCCTTTAGCAAAGAAGGTCTGGTTCTGGTACAGAGCCGCCTTGGGCACCACGACCCTGGACGAGCAGTTCTCCACCTCGGCGAAGATTTGAATGGACTCGCCTTGGAGAGAGAGAGAAGACACGAGTCTGAGAAGTGAAGTGAAGGGAGAAGAAGAGGAGGAGGAAGAGGAGCGAGGAGGAGATCTGACTCACCTGGAGTGTAGCCCTTTCTTTCTATCTTGGCACTGAGGGAGATCGGGCCTGAAGCACAGAACCAGCAGCACAGAGTTTTCTCCTTGGTACCCGCCTGAGGGGCCTGTTCACACACAAACGCATCTAATGTTACAACCCCCTCCTGTTACACAATGTGCTAGCTTAGCATAGCATAAAGATGGGGAAACAGGAGCTAGCCTAGCTCCATGCAATCGTGACAGATCCCAACTCGCAGCACCTCGGAAGCTCAGAAGTGAAATGTTTTTTAAAAGATCTTTATTGCATTTTACTTGTTTTTTTTTTTAAATAAATGACTTGATATTGTCTCCTTCGTTCAGAACACAATTAAAACCTCCAAGAAACTCTTTTTCTGACGAGTTAGGGCACTAAAATCCACAAATATTTCAGATTTACATGCATGTATGATTTTGAATGATTGTTGCTGCCCCCTAGTGTCTTCTTTATCTATGACACTGTTAGATACATCTGCTTATGTGTTTATCATTAATTCACCAATCGGTAGCACTAGTTATGTCATGGTTCTTTTAATGCCATTTATAACAATTTCCTTCATAAATCATACTCAATATATTCATAACGTGTGTGTCAATCGTGTATCTGTACCCCCAGATCTCTCTGCCATTCCGTTCCATTGACCACAAAATATCCGACAAATGAAATACTTCCAAATGGTGTTGGATATTGGCCGAAGGAAGCGTTTACAACGTTTAAATTTGCGTGCCGTTAACAGTGTGCTTTTATAAATCTCTTTGATCCATGTTGTGAGATTATCGATCTGTCTTGAAGCCATAATAATACAGTCGAACCTCGGTTCTCTGTAGTTGAACAACTCGGTATTGGAACAAAAGAGTTTAAAATGCCTCGGAAAGTCGAACAAATTCTCAGAGTTCCACGCGAGTGGAGGCGAACCGAAGACGCGCGAACGGAGGCGGAGTCTGCCCGAGTGGGTGCAGTTTGAGTCGACCTGCAACAGGAGAAAGATGAATGTTGCAAATGTTTCGTTTCGTGTGCGTGTTTTTTTTTTCTTTCATATTTATTCTTTTGAGTTCGTTGTCATGGATCCAAAGAAAGGCAGCAAGTAATACTACTGGAAAAGTAGTATTAGAAGTAATGAGAACTGCTGAATTAAAAAAAAAAAGGGGATGATCGCCAAATATAAAACTTAACGTCCGTGTCTGGGATCTCGCTGCGGGACGGTATAGAGAAATGAACGATTTGGACTTTGCTGAGCTAAAGAGAAAGAGAAGGGACACAAAACCCAGGAGGACAGTTACCCAGTCATTTTATGGAGGAGGACCCCCTTTCAAAGGAATAACCCCTCCCCCCCCCCTTCCATCTGACCCTTCACCTCCCGACACCGCAGCCGAAACGCTACGTAAATAATACAGAATAATGTTAGATCAACTTTTATTCTGCTTTTGTTTTTCGTACTATTTCCACTTTCGTGTATTATCTGTTGTTATTTCTTATGGGAAATGTTTGGTTATCGAAAAGTACTACGAAACGAATTCTGTTCGAGAACCGCGGTTCCAGTGCGTTTGTTTATTTTCGCTGACGCATCGACGGGCGGTGAGGGGCAGGTTTTCGGGGGTGATTAGGTGCCGTTATGTAATCTGACATGAGATCAACCTCAGTATAGCCACAGCACGGCCAGTAGGACGTAGAGGTGTCGGGGTTTTTTGAGTTCAGATGGATGTTCTTTCAAAATGCTCTTCATCATTTCTGACACTCTTCGTGTTAATCGCATAAATAAATCTGTTCTAATGATTGAGTGAATTATCCGACTGTTTTCTTCCTTCTTCTTTGGTTTCCCCGCTTTCAACATCTTGTTTTGAGTTCCCCGACTTGAGTCATTTTAATTGTGACTTAATACTTTTTCGGTTTATCGTTGAGCTATTTTGCAAAGGTCTCTCTTCCTGTTTGCTTGTTTGAATTTCCTGTTTTGTTTTGTGCTGCTCTTCTTTTTTTTTTTTTTAGTTCTTGCTCTGTGCAACTTAATTAACAGACATGAAGATGAGTTTGATCAACTTTTATCACAGGATGTTGGAAACCATTTCTTAGTGACGATGAGTGAATCCAGTCTTAATGCTACGCTAAGCCAAGCGGCGCGGCTACGGCCGTGCAGACAGGGGAGTGGCCGAGAGCGTGTGCGGCGTCCTACCAGCAGCACCGGCGTGTTGATGTCGATGTGCTCGAACACGATGAACTCTTTCTTCGCTTTGACGGGCAGCAGCCATGGGCGGTGCAGTTCGGCTTTCACCCAGTACCTCACGCTGCCGTGCTTCCCTTCAAAGGAAGTGGCCAGAGCCCTGACAGACGAGACAGAGGGCAGCACAAGGAATGTGAGGAGTTGAGGGTCTGTGGTTTGCGTATCGACTCGAGTACCCAGGTCCTTTACGTAAGTTAAAGTGCAGCATGACTCCGTGAGCATCTAATGTACAAGTACTGGATGAGTCTCCTGCAGCTGATCGTTTAATATACAATTAGGATGTCACGTTTAATCCAGCGGTTCCCAGCAGACGGGTCGAGCCCTTCTAAAAAGGGCCGGCAAATAAATGTCTTTTGATTAATGGGAGAGAAAAATGAAATAATGAAAATAAATCTGGCACATATGTTAATATTTAAGTTCAGATGCTTCTTTTATGAAATATATAAATAGGTTAGCCACTTTGACTCTCAATTTGGTTCACATTTAGATGTAAAACTATCTAGAAATCAGCCAAAAATAAAATGCAAAGGCATCCGTTTCTTCCACCCATTCCTGCTGAGGAGGCGGAGCTTTGCTGGTTGGAGACAAAATGCCGGTGGAGGTGATTTAACCATCAGAGACATGAAAGAAGGACTCAGAACTTCAGATGTCTTAATGTGAGGAAGGTTGCAGCCTGAGGGCTTCAGCTCAAAGTTTGTCCCATTTGATCATTTCCCGGGCAGCACGGTGGCCCAGTGGTTAGCGCTGTTGCCTCACAGCAAGAAGGTCACGGGTTTGAATCCGGCTTGCATCCTTTCTGCGAGGAGTTTTTATCTTCTCCCCGTGTCTGCGTGGGTTCTCTCCGGGTTCTCCGGCTTCCTCCCACCGAAAACGTGCAGCTCAGGTGGAATTTGTTACGCTAAGCTGTCCATTTGTGTGTGAGTGTGTGAATCATTGTCTGTCTGTGTGTGGCCGTGCGATGAACTGGCGGCTTGTCCGGGGTGTATCCCGCCTCCCGCCCACTGACTGCTGGGATAGGCTCCAGCGCGACCCGGTAACGGACAAAAGCAGTCAGGAAGGTGAACGAATGATCGTTTCCTAAACGGAACCGGGTCTTCACTGCACGACTTAATTCACAGCCAGCCAGAACCGAGACTTCGCTGATAGCGTCGGGCCCACGAGGGAAAACTAGTTGGTATTATTATTATTATTTTAGTTTCTGGTGAGTGATTCCGTTTATGTTTTTACTGAAATATTGCTTGCGTGTGGCTCTACTAACCATTAGTTTTATGGTCGAATTCACACTAAAAACTAAAATGACTACAATGATTTGTAGTTGGACGCATGTACCGTAAATGTACTCACATCTGAGGGAGGTTGAAGCTGAAGGCAAACTCGTGTAAGCCAGCATGCAGGACAGTGAGACCCTCCTCAGGACAGTCTTCATCTGAAAAAGCACATCACATTACACACCTCAGCACAGCCTACCGCACACTGTTGTGCAAGCTAGACTTGATATGAAAAGTTCTTATTTACATGTTCCCTTATTATTAATAAGGTTTTCAACTCTACATAATTTCCTGACAGTGTTTATTCTGTGGTAAACACAGTTTATGGAACTTCTGTTATAAAAACCTACATTTTATCTAAGCTTAACTACATTATTGTCACCTTAGAAGTGCTATTTGTGCTACAAATAGTTCAACTTTAATTTCAGGACTGCAGACGTGAGACTTTTCAGTTTTTGTCTACTTTACTTGGCAGTAAAATATGTATTCTGAGGGTGCGGTTTGAAGATATTTTGAACATTTTACCGACTAAATGAAGGATTTCATCGGTTAATCCAGAAAAAACATTTGAAAATTATCATAAAACTGGTCTCCTTTTTCAATACAAAATGAATTGGTCATTTTAATGGGCCACTTTATATATATATATATATATATATATATAAACTCTTGATGTTGACAATATAGATAATTTATTCGGGACTGCAGCGAAATGGCGTGTTTAAATAAAGTTGTTCAAACGTCAATGGACGGACTCGATGCTTCACCCACTAAAAGATGGAGGTGAGGAAGAAACTACAACAACACGACCTCCGTTCACTTCCTGGTTCCTTCTTCTGTTGTCTGTTTTTCAAAATCGCGTTTAAATGTTTCCAGATCTTTATTTTCCTGCCACCTCAGCAGTCTCTCCGTTTCAGCTGTCATAAAACAGCTTTGCGTGCACGAGCGTGTGTGTGTGTGCGTGCGTGCGTGTGTGTGTGTGTGTGTGTCAAGTCACCGGCAGTACGGAGCAAAGCAGGAGCAGACCGGTACGAACCAGACTGAGCAGCTTCCTCCAGCTGGAAACGCCACTGAACACGTCACAACTCGGCTCCTCATTGGACGAGAAGGTGACATAGTGCGCGAGCCGCGCTGTGAGTGGCTGAGCCCCGGACAAGCCCCTGCCCACATTAGTAGCAGCCATGCGGTGCGTTTCATGAGACTGGGGGAGGAAGTGTGTCAGACTGAAGTCCCGGAGACTCCCCCAGCGATGAATGAAATAAAAGATGACGGGGAAGTGAAGCGTGTCGTCGTCCCCGACATTTTCTGTTAAACTCAGAAAGTCTGCCGGGTTTAAATAAGGATAACAGCGAGATGCGTTCAGGGGCTCATGGTCGCGTGGAAAATATTTGAGTCCCTAACAACATTCTCTGATCGAATTGGAGAAGATGAGTGACAAGTCCTATAGCTTCGTTTAAACACTAACGGTAATATTTGATATTTAATGTGCAATTTTAAGAGGAAACTTTTGAGTAATTGAAGTATGTTTGGCGTGACGACTCCTTTTCGGTGATGAGGCAGATTCTTAAAATTTGAAATTGAAAACACATTTAAAAGTTCAGCTCTTGGTGACTTTCTGGGTTTCGAGCGCTGGAAACTGGAAATGAAAGCTGAACTCACAGATGTTTGTTTGTTTCTCCCTTTGTCATTCAGGTTTCCAGTTTATACGTTCCTCGTCATAATTCCGTTTTGACCGGGGGGGGGGTAATTACACGTCTTTGCTGTTGTGTTCAGATCGGCCATGTTGACGTGACGGTATCGTCGTGATAGCCTTTGATGCGGACGTCCGTGAAAAGGCAAAGCCACGTTGTTTTTGTCGAGATGACTGGATTCACCATCGCGCGGCTCGATCACCTGCTCCAACCGATGACCTTTGTGCCGACTCCCAATTGATCAGGATGTTCAAGTCGTGGTCTATAAAGGGGAGGCGTCTGTCAACTTTCACCAAACACCATTCGTCACCCTTGACCTTTTGAACTGTTGTCCATTCTCCAGCCACCGAATGGATGTCGATTAAAAAAAAAAAAAAAAAAAAAAAAAAAAACACACCCTCGATATTCTTCACAATGATGTTCAAAAAGAGGGATATAATTATTTTCAGATTCTGCTTATATATATATATGATCACGGTTTGGGGTCCAGTTCCGCCCTGAAAGCTCTAGACAATGATTAAACAGAGCAAATGCGACGGTTCACAGTCCAGGTGATAATCTGAGTTCCGATCACCTTTCTGTTCCCATCTTGGGGGCGCGCAACACAAGCCCGGAGTCAGATGGGTCCTCCCCGCTCCTCCTCCTCCTCCTCCTCCTCCTCCCCTCCCTCCCTGCTAGTTTCCGAACAGGTTTGAACCGCTTCTAACAAAGGGAGTTGTCTGCGCTAACCCGCTTCATGATGTTATCAATTGAAATTTTCATTTCCGCTCGGTTTGCGCGACGGAAAGAAATAAAAACAAAACAAAAAAAACACGAGCGCGTCGTGTCGTGTTCGTGGGTTTTAGCTCGGGAAGTCTTTCTCCAACTTCCATCCCGATCTGTAACCCCCCCCCCCCCCAAATAAATTACACCCCGACGTCATCGTGTCGGCGTTGCCCATTATTGATTACCCCGATTATCGGCGGCGCCGATCAGCTGTTGCATCAGTACCACTGTCGCCCCGGTTTAAGACCTGGACCAATAAAGTTTTCTGTCGCGTGCACGCGTGCGGGGGGGAACTCCGGAGCTCACCTGCGTCCTCTCCAATCAGCGTGTCGTAATGGTGCAGGTATTCCACCTCCTCGTTGTAGTTCTGGCTGTAGGACGTGTTCGCCGCGGCGTTCCGCGACTCCGTCCAGCGGACCTTGGCGACTCCTCTGGCGGTGACGACCAGGCTCTTGACGCGCACATCCCCGGTAACGTCCGCCACCACCCTGCCGGACACCAGGTCCCCGCCGGAGAACACCGGCAGGTTGCTCTCATTCAGGCTGTCAAAGTAGATCCCCAGGGCCCTCACTTTGGCCAACACCATGACGGCGGTGGAATAAAACTAAATTATAATATTCAACAAAAACAACAACAAGACGGGAATAAAAAATAACAAATAAAATAAAAAAGTCTGAATGCTGCGGTTAGCTCCGGTCGCCCAGCACGGAGCTGAATCTGCGGCCGGATCCGGGAGGGTTCATCCGGCTGAGGCGCTCAGCTGATGAGCCGCTGCTGCGCTCGCTCCGCTCCGCTCTCCTCCCGTCGGTCTCCGGTCTCCGGTCTCTGTCTGCAGCCGCCGCGCTCTTATAGCCTCATGTGCGCCAAGATGACCTCACTGAGCATGTGCGCACAGCCGCGCACGCTCACGAAGCGCATCATGAGGGAAACACACGCACGCACAAGTACACTCAACGCCGGACGAGTTCTCTCACGTCTCCGTTGCGTTTATTTTTTATGAAAAGAGAGTTTTACTCCGGACACATTTATACTAGAGGGATGGCGTTGAGTATATTTACTGCAGCTACAGTAAAAAAAAGTTTTTTTTTTTACTCCGAGGGTGTTACCGCCGTAAAAGTATACTAATATTAAAGTGTAAAACTGCGTAGAAATGTTGCATCAGAAAAGTAGGTTACACCAAAAAAAATAAAAACCCAGCTCATCTCTACCGGCGTGTTTAAAGAGCAAATCAACAGCAGTGGAAGAAGTTTTCAAAAGTATACCAATAAGTCCTGCTTGAAAATGATATGCACGTAAAAAATAATGTAAAGGAATCCAAGTATTCAGAGTAATAGTATTCTGCAGGCTCCTCTGCGTTGCCTGAGACAAACTCGGGGCGTAAAAAGCCTGCAAGGAGCTCAGTTGTTAATAAAAGACAACGACATGAAAGGAAGAAGCTTTCACACACCCTGTGTTACAAGTCCTCCTTAGAAAACGTCTTGTAATTACATCCACGATTCCCCAATGCGCCCATTTCACAATGACTATTTTGTTGAAACCTCACCGTTATTATTACAAATACTTTTTAAACGATTAAAATATATTCCAAGAAAAGTCATTTTATACGACGATACGTTTGGCCAGGAAGTGGTTGAATGCTAAAGTAATCTAACACAGGGCCCAAAGGGTTTAGAAATGTGTTTTTCTTTGGAAAAAATTGCCCAATTTTACTCAATTTAATGCAGAATAAAAGCCCCAACGTTACACTCAAAGAATGTTTGTGCATGTTTGTTTGAATACAGTAAATGTAACTGTAAAGAAAAAAAAAACTTTACCTTCGTGCAAACCAGCTGGACTGCGATTGGCTGATTGTGACTCCTTCCTGGCTGCGTTATTTTGCAGCAGTTTATTTCTTGTAGTAATTGTAGACGGCTTCACATGCGTGTCAACAAACATGCAATCTAAATAACAGGCATTTAAATAAACAAAGGGCGTTTGAATGTTCGCGTGTTTAAGAAATGAGCCATTTGGCCTTTTCGTAAAACACGCCCACATGACACTTACACGTTATCTCTGGGCTGCACGTGCACGTTCATTTCCTCGGACAAATGAACAGCTAGTGGCGCTTCGGTTCTCATCTTATACAAAGGCACAAAACTAATCGAAAAACGGCTTGCGTAACCGTGACGACCGGTACCCCCGAATGACTTGGAAACAGGTGGTTTATTCCGGTCCCTAAACCGACAAACAACTTTGAGAAAAGTCTGCGCTGGATCAAACTGTAGGCCGGGGGGGGGGGTGTGTGTGTCACGGAAAGGTCAAATCTAGGAAGTCTATTCTTATCTTGATGCCACCGTCCCTGTGGAAAAGTGTAACAGATCAATCACGAGCATTCAGGAGTTTCTTCCCCACCATCCTTCCACTTTTTTTGAGTTAGTTCTGAACTCATTTTTTAGTAGTTTCTGCAAACCCGTCGGATGTTTTTCTCTGCTTGATTCATGATAATGATAAACATCTTTTCCACGACCACAGAAATGTGTTCTTTCACCGTGATATGTTTTAAGAAATTAGAAGTTACTCGTTGCATCATCTTGGGATTGAATAACTTTTTTGCCATCTGAAAGATAATCGCCTGCGCAGCAATCAACCAACAAGAGGCTTGCAACTATTTGCTTAGGTAAATCCAGGTAGCGCTTTTCTTTTTAGTCCAGGCAGGGTATAAACTCAATGAACTGGTATTACTGCTTATTCCTAACGATAAGATCTTTGTACACTGTAAAAACAAAACAAATAGCACCAATCATTGATTAGAATGAATTATCTTTTCCATTAACTACACCAGTTTTATTCATTTAAAGGTAATTAAATAGTCACACCTTAACTCAAAAAGCTCATATGTCAAATAGATTTTTCCCCATAAAATAAAGTAACTGAAGGGCAGCACGGTGGCGGAGTGGCTAGCGCTGTCGCCTCACAGCAAGAAGGTTCCGGGTTCAAATCCTGTCTGTGCAGAGTTTCTATGTTCTCCGTGTGGGGTTTTTCCGGGTTAAAAACATACAATTTATGTCAAAAAATTGAGGAGCACTTTGAGAACAATAACCCACGTGACATGTGGAAAGGCATCAGGGCTGTGACGGACTACAAACGCAGGGACCAGCACGCCAGCCACGACTCCACCCTGCCTGACACCCTGAACAGATTCTTCTCACGCTTCGACTCTACGAGCAGCAGAAGGTCTGTGGATCTGCCCCAGCCTGAGGTGCAGCATCAGCCGCTCGTCCTGCAGCTGCACCAGGTCTCCTCAGCCCTGAGGAGGATCAACACCAACAAGGCTGCGGGACCAGATGGCGTGTCAGGCCGGACACTGAAGACGTGTGCTGACCAACTGGCAGGGGTTTTCCTGGACATCTTCAACCTGTCCCTGCAGCTGTCCACCGTCCCTGCCTGCCTTAAGTCCTCCATCATTGTGCCTGTACCCAAGAAATCATCCATCGCCTGCCTCAACGACTACCGCCCTGTTGCTCAGACTCCCGTCGTGATGAAGTGCTTCGAGAGGATCCTCCTTAAACACATCAAAGACGCCGTCCCTGCTGGCTTGGACAGCCTGCAGTTCGCCTACAGGGGGAACCGCTCCACGGAGGACGCCGTCTCGCTGACACTTCACTCGGCCCTGACTCACCTGGAGCAGCCTAACACCTACGTCAGGATGCTGTTTGTGGACTTCAGTTCAGCTTTTAACACCGTCCCACCGGACATGCTGGCTCTGAAGCTCCACAGCCTAGGACTGTCTCCACCGCTCTGCTCCTGGGTCAGGGACTTCCTCAGCAACCGGCCCCAGGTGGTGAGGATAGGAGACACCACATCCTCCCCTCTGATCCTGAACACTGGGACCCCCCAGGGTTGCGTTCTCAGCCCTGCTCTCTTCACCCTCTTCACCCACGACTGCTCTGCCATCCACTCCACAAACATGGTTGTGAAGTTTGCTGACGACACCACTGTGGTGGGTCACATCTCCAACAACGATGAGACCCACTACAGAGAGGAGGTCCAGAACCTGATGCTGTGGTGCTCGAGTAACAGCCTTGTTCTGAACACCAGCAAGACCAAGGAGGTCATAGTGGACTACAGGAGGTCCAGGAAGACTGAACACGCCCCCCTGTGCATACGAGGGGAAGCAGTGGAGCGTGTAGAGAACATTAAATTCCTGGGCATCCACATCTCCTCTGACCTCTCCTGGACACTCAACACCAGACACCTGGTGAAGAAGGCCCAGCAACGGCTCTTCTTCCTCAGGAAGCTGAAGCGGGCTGGACTCTCCTCTGTGCTGCTTGCAAACTTCTACCGGGCCACGATAGAGAGCATCCTGTGTCTCAGTGCGACCGTGTGGTACGGCAGCTGCACGGCGCAGGACAGGAAGGACCTATCACGGGTGGTGAGGACAGCTCAGGGGATTGTGGGTCACCGTCTGCCTGATTTGGACTCTGTTTACATCTCCAGAGTCCAGAGGAGGGCCAGACGCATCTCCACAGACCCCACCCACCCGGGCCACAGACTGTTTGTCCCGCTTCCATCAGGGAAGCGGTTCAGGACAATAAGAAGCAGCACTACGAGGCTCAGAAACAGCTTCTTCCCCCGAGCTGTGAAAGCAATCGTTCCCCTGTAGCGATCTGGGACACTTTATGCCGGCCCTGTTGCTGCTGTTGCCATTTTGCACTACTGCCTGTGTTTCTCACTCTCTCTGTGTGTATATATATTGTTTCTAAAGAGAGAGAATTTAGTTTGTTATGATGTGTGCCTTAAGCCGTGGGCCTTCTCACGATTTTATTATGCTCGCATAATGACAATAAAGTATCTTGAATCTTGAATCTTGAAATGGCTGCCCCAAATTGTCCGCTGTGCGCTGGCGATGCATCCGGGGTGTACCCTGCCTACCCAAGCTGGGATAGACTGCAGCAACTCCGGCGACCCGCAAAGTGGAAAAAGGAAAAATGGAAAGAAACATTTTGAAATGCTATATAGACACACACACAATGATATAATAAATGATATAGTATTACTGCAATATAAAATGCAGTTTTATTATAAGTTTTACCTTCATCGGGGTATTATTGTATAGGAATTTAGGACTCAGAAACTTGACTTCATATATTGAGCCCCCACTTCCCTGAATTCTGCTTCATTACATCTCAATGGCAGAAACACATTACGTTTTTTGCTCACGTGTAATTTGTCGGGTTGCTTCAGGTTGCGACTGTTGTTTTTACCGGCACAGCGTGACCTCAAATAGCGGTTAGCATTAACCTGAACAGCGGTCCACTAAATCAACATTTCGGTGTTTTTTGGTAAATATGTTGGGGCAGCCAGTAAGTTTGGCACATCAAACTTTAAAGAGCATCGTGTTTAAAACGCCCTGAGCGGCAAAATCAACATCTGAGTCGTGTCCGCATTGGTTGACCCTCCAAAACACGCAAACGTCAGAGGAACGACTTCTACAAGTCTGACAACATGGACGACAAAACTTGTCTTTACTAAGAGTCTGGTGATGTTGTGTTTATTAGTTCAAATCTGCTGCTCGCCTTGTCATGAACAGAACTACGTCTTTGTGGAGCAGCAGCCTTTAACGGAACTCATGTCTGAGACAGTTTTTGACACCTTTGCTCAAAAAAGCATCAGCAGAAGATGAAGAATTTTGACAAAGAAGATTGCTCACTTTCACCCGTAAAAAATGATGTGATAAACAGTATGCATGCACACAGTACTCCCCGCCAGGATTATACTTCTGATGAACTAACTCATAATGTGATGGGTGTTAGATATTTGAGTTATGCATGCACGCTCACAATACACAGGTTGCACAAACACGCTTAGTTTCTTTATCTCTACATACTCTGAGGTAATCACACACATAGATTAATCACATATAAAGCATCACATTGTTAAGTGATACACGATGTGAATGAGTTGGGGCCCTAACGGCCCATCCCAAGAGGAGGGTGTAAGCACCCCCCAGGAGGAGGGTGTTTTGACGCCCACTATAAAGATCACTGCCGTAGAACATTCGGGACTCTTCTACAGAGTCCCGCTTCCGCGTCTGTAGGAGAGAATATAGAGAGAATATATAGCGGCAAACCATAACATGGACTGGAGGATACAATACATCACATATGAGTCGAGTACAAGTCAAAATATATTATGTTTTCTTCATATTACGAACATAAGACAAATTAAAAAAAAGTTTTCCTGGAATAATAAACCATTTAAATACATTTTCCAACTCCCACCACTGATGGAGATGGACAGTCTCTCAGCCCCCCCTGCTGGCCGAACCTGAGCAGCGCATCACCGATCTGGTTTCGTCTACGGGAAGTCCACAGGGTCAAAGCTGTGAAGTAAGAATGGCTGATTTGCGTTGTAAAAAAAAAAATGAATAAAATTGTCAAACTGTCTGAAACTAAAGCTTATAACACCAATCAAGTCAAACTCAGAGCCAATGAGATCTGTGTAGAAATATATTTTCAGTTCAGGCGGTACTGCAAATACCCATGATGCAACAGGAAACATATCGTGCAAAACAACCGTGGCGTCGAAGAGTGAACAAATATTTAACGCGCCTTTTTCTCTCTTTACATCTCGACTTGGTGCACAAGCAACTGATGAACTTCGCATTCAGTATTTATTTATTTATAAATGGACTTCAATATTATTTAAGTTCATGCAAAACAACACTTTGACATAAAAATGACGACAATGCAGGAAATCACGGCCGTGAAATGTCCACGTTGGTGTCCATGGTGAAAATCAGGCGAAAATCATATTTAAAGTACATTAAAATGAATAATCTGCTGTTGGATGATGAATCAAATTGGAATGTTCAATATAAAATATTAAAATGTAAAAAAATAACAAAATAATATCAATAGTGGTTAATGATATGGAGGACTTAGAAGTGCCTAAATTACAAACAGTATAATAGAAGCTGATTTGTGACTCTGATGACATCACTATGACATCATCAGAGTGTCGTAAATCTCCTTCCAGACGTTGAACAAGGCTGGGTTGCACTGTTATGTGAATTTGATTAAATACCACTTCAACCTCAAGATGTGAAGGAAATCGATGGCGCAGTAAAAAACAGAACCAAGTCGCTATGGTAACGCCGATAACCAGCTGATTCTCTTTTTTTCATTTGACACATAAAGGTGCCGCCCACAAGAGAACTAACAGAGATGAAAGTGTTTACGGGACGGAGCGGCTAGCCGGGGTTCGTCCTCCTGCGTTTACTGGGACTCTGTCCGGGGTCCGCCTTCAGCTCACGGTACTGCATCTGTCCAAACACACACACGTGCACACGCACACACACACAATGTTGTGATGCGATTTCAGCGTCAGACAGATCCAGATCGGCGCCTCACCACTTGGACATCGGACGGCACTCTGGACAGGAAGTCAAGGAGCTCGTTGTTGCTGATGGCGAAAGGATTACGAAGCTTCTTGGTGAATTTATTCACACCTGCAGGGAAAACAACAACAACAACAACATCTGTTAGAGGGCAAATATTCAACGCCGCTGGAGTGCCGGGCAGGACTCACCCCACGCCAGAGCAATGTATCGCAGGGGGACGAGGTAGAGCAGCGCCGCGGCGGCGCTCAAGGCGGCGATGGCCAGCCAGCTGAGGAAGGGCACGGTCCAGTTAACGGCGCTGCAGGAGGAGGAGGAGGAGGAAACGGCCTTCGTCATGTCGTCTTATCGTAGACTCGCATTCAAGGTTAAAGACGTAAACGTGGAGGTAGCAACAGCGAGACGGGCGACTGTTTGCTCTCTACTGACCCCTGGTGAGAAATGCCCTAAACAGCACCTTCACACGGTTCGGACCTTCGTCTTCATCACTGAGACGTTTCATCTGCGCTCGAATAAACCGTCAGGAAGTTTCATCCATATTACTCCGTGTTTCCGTTCGCTTGTTCCTCGTTTCACCGCTTTGTTCTCTCTTTAGATGTTTTGCCGTTTAATTCATTGCTTTGATCTTTAACTTTTGGCCTGTTCTGTTTCATGTACGAGGCTTAACGGTGCCCACTTTTTCACCCTCTCTCCGTGCGACGCCACCTCGTCCAGGGCGCCCTGCACGCTGATGAACACGTCCTGGATGGCGTACAGCTTATCCATGAAGCCTTTGTGCTCTGCCTCCTGAGAGGAAGAGGAAGAGGAAGAGGAAGGCGAGTCATGGACACACAGCCCAGTCGTTAAACGGCGGCGCTACTGTCACCTTGTCGTCCTCGTCCTCGTCCCACTCGAACGCTTCCTCCGCGGGCTGCAGCAGAAAAGGAAACAAAGGCGTGACCCGTCTGAAGGACAGACGTTGTGCAGCCGTGATGCGGCTTCCTCACCGTCTCCTTGCTCGAGCGGAAGAAGTAGTTCCAGAGCAGCGGCAGCAGCAGAGCCAGCGGCAGCATGTAGAGCTCGAAGTTCCACACGGCCGCCACGAACAGCTGCCGCGCGGCGAGAAGTAATTGCAGTTTATCTCAAGACTGGAACTAAAATGATCTTTAATCTGACAATTTCTGGATTTATAATCTCAGCGAAGTCTGACGGAGGTTCGCCTTCCTCGCCGGCGGCGCAGCGAGGAGACTTGCGCGTGGCGCGTGCGTTTCATACCACGAAGGAGGCGACGCTCCTCTGAGTCGACTCCCACTCGAAGCAGCTGTTGACGTACGTCCCGTAGCCGATCAGGACCATGATGCACCTCTTCACGCGGTTAAAGTTCTGCTGGAGCAACTGGAACGCAAACGACACAAAAGAGGAAACTGAACTGTTCTTAGAGCGTCTCCTTTAAAAGCCCCGGGGGGGTCGGGGGGTCGGGGGGGGGTCTCTGACTGACGACCATCGTACCTGCTTGGAGACTTTCGGCTCCTCCTCCATGTATTTCTGCTCCGCGGGGACGACGGACCTCAGAGCAGCTTTAAACTAAAATCCACAACGGTGGAGAATTCAAATGTGATGATGCCACAAAGGAATGCCGAGTCTACCCCCCCCCCCCCCCCCCCCCAGCGGGACTCACAGCGTTGTAGACGACGTCCATCTCCAGGTGGACGACTCCTTTGGTCGGACCGCTCAGCTCCTTATTTTTCAACGCGTAGCTCTTCTGTTCGCCGTTACGGATCTGTCGGAGAGACGCTTAAGCTCATCGCTGGCGTAGAACCGTAGAACCGGTTCTATTCACCGTGTTCTCGTACTCACGTGCAATAAGGGGACGGCGACTCGACCCAGGAAGTCGGCGCTCCGGTCCCCGTCCTCGTCGAGCACCGTCACCTCCAGCACCGAGTGAATGTCCTTCACGTTACTGGCAGACGAGGAGACGGGAGGAACGACGAAGACGAGGGATCAGACAGACGAGTGTGAATGCACGCTCGGATGCTTTTATTTTGAAGGATGAAGCCGTGTTGGTGGAGGACGACTGGTGTCACTCACAAGGTGAACACTTTGTTCCACTCTGGATTGAGGTTCTTATAAACGGTGTGAGTCTGAAGTCTGTCGTTGTTCAGCTCCAAAACACAGAAGGGATCGCTCTTACCTGGAGAACAGTGGAGGCAGCATCAAGTACAAGTACATGAGGGGAGTATAAAAACAAGTACAAGATGTGAGATGAATATTACTACCGTTCACGTCCGCCGCCATGAGTCCTTCTGCTCTCATCACCTTCACCTGCACGATGCCAACGTCCTTCAGGTTGGAGAACGACTTCGCCAAACTCTGGAGCAGAAAGGACGAGAACAGGAAACCCGTTTTCCGGCGGGGGTGTGTGCGAGAGACGCAGCAGCGACTCTCACACACTCACGTATCGCTCCAGTATCTCCCTGCGCTCCTGCGGGTTGTCCAGCGGCGTGACGGGCAGGTCAGCGATGGAGACGTGAGGCGAGGCGGTCAGCGTGACCAGCAGCACCAGGAAGCCCCGGGACTCGTCCAGCGGCAGCTCCAGGTGATGAGTCCGCTCCTTCGTCAGCGTGGAGAGATCCAGCTGGCAGCTGCGGAAGCATGGAGGTGCTGAGGAGGTTCTACGCTTCACAACGGGCCCGTAGCAACGTACCGAGGAGGTTCTATGCTTCACAACGGGCCCGTAGCAACGTACCGAGGAGGTTCTATGCTTCACAACGGGCCCGTAGCAACGTACCGAGGAGGCTCTACGCTTCGCAACGGGCCCGTAGCAACGTACCGAGGAGGCTCTACGCTTCACAACGGCCCCGTAGCAACGTACCGAGGAGGTTCTACGCTTCGCAACGGGCCCGTAGCAACGTACCGAGGAGGCTCTACGCTTCACAACGGGCCCGTAGCAACGTACCGAGGAGGCTCTACGCTTCACAACGGGCCCGTAGCAACGTACCGAGGAGGTTCTACGCTTCACAACGGGCCCGTAGCAACGTACCGAGGAGGTTCTACGCTTCACAACGGGCCCGTAGCAACGTACCGAGGAGGTTCTACGCTTCACAACGGGCCCGTAGCAACGTACCGAGGAGGTTCTACGCTTCACAACGGGCCCGTAGCAACGTACCGAGGAGGTTCTACGCTTCACAACGGGCCCGTAGCAACGTACCGAGGAGGCTCTACGCTTCGCAACGGGCCCGTAGCAACGTACCGAGGAGGTTCTATATATATGTATATAGAACAATGTCGACTGACCGTCCGATGAAGTCGTCCCTCCTTCCGGTGTCTCTGTCCCACACTGTGATCTCCACCTCTCCTCCAGTCTCCTCAAACAGATGGAGGTCAAACTGTTCCCTCCACTGTGGACTCAGGCTTTTTGGAACAGTCTGCACGCACACACACACACACACAGAGATTATGGGAAGCATGCTTTTATTTTGAAGGAGCGCGGGGGTCACGCACCTTGCTGCGATACTTCTGGTGTCCCAGCTTGAACTTGACGTACGGGTCACTCAGCCCGTTGGTATCCATGGGAACCAGGTCCCGGCCTTGGATCAGCGCGATGCTGACGATCCCTCTCCAGAACTGGGACTTCCGGCGCCGCTCTGAAAGCCGCACCGACTGCTGCTGCTGCCGATTCACACACAGACGCAAACGCTGAACTCCCAGAACTCCCAGTCGAAGCGGGACAAGATGCAGGACCCTCGATTTAAAATCTAAAAGTATTCCACATTGATCAAGATCCTGGGGTCTCCGCTAAAGTCGTTTTAACGTCGTTATTTATTGTCACAAATCCTGTAATTAAAACCAAAACTCTCAATACTGACGTTGGTTTTGGCTTCTGGAGATAAATTGACAATAAGAACGTTTAGCGTCAGCCTGGCGTGACGCAGTCTGAAGAACCGGAGCCCCCCCCCCCCCTCCCCCACCCCGTTCACAGCCAGCGAATGGAATGACCGCAGGAAGTCACGACGACGAGAAACGGGGCCAGAAGGCGTGAAGGACGGTTAATGGAAAGGTGTTCCGGCACACACACGATGATGATGATGATGAAGGTAAAGTTACCTTTACAGATCGCTTCCAGGACCTCCTGAGCAGCAGAGTCTGGATAAACATTAGGATGCATTAATTGAACGGAATCCTGCAGGGTGAGGGAAGCGCAGCCTTTATGAAGCCACTAGCGCCCCCTAAATTAACCAAAAATAGGCTACATATGAATGACACGCGTTCTCAGGCGGAAGTCCCGCCTCTCGATGGGATGTCAGCCAATCACACTTTAAGATGACGGGGCAGTAAATCCCTGGATCTCCTTCCGGAAGCATCCCCCACCTTTCAGTGACACGACGCAGAGTTCTTCTAAAGATAGTTAGTTAGTTAGTTAGTAGGTTAATGGGTTAGTCAGCGGACCCCTCTCTTCGCTGGTTCTCTCCCAGTTGTGACCAGTTAAACTAAATTAAATTGCCTGGACGATCCACTTTAGGAGCTAGCTGGAATCGCTTAAAGAGGCGAGAGAGCGCCGCAGCGGACGTACCGTGGAGTCTCGGCGTTCCTCGACGGGACTGTGCTTCGGCGTCAGGGTGACGGCGAGCTCCAGGCGGCCCAGGTCCTGATCGGGGTGTAGAGCGTCCGTCAGCTCCAGCGTCACCGGTACGGTCCTGGAGCAACAACCGCGGGATCGGGGGGGGCAACGGACATGGAAATGCTAACTGTGCTAACGTCCAGGCAATTCTATTCTCACAGTCACACAGACCTCTGCTGCTCCAGAGACTCCAGGTAAAGGTGAGCCGAGCCCATGAAGTCGTCGCGAAGTGCGAAGTCGTAGTCAAACACCTGCAACGACAGACGCCCGCTGACCTTCACGAGGATCTGACGCGGAGACGCTTTGCCTCGGGCGAGTTTCTTTTACCTTTACGTACAAAGGTTCGCTCAGACAATCCACTACGATGCTGGTTTTCTCGTTCCACACCGGGTTGAGGTCTTTGTGGACGGTTTTGCTCCTGAACACGTCCTTACCGGCGACCTTAAACTTGACGTAAGGATCGCTGGAGCCTAACGCGACAGATCGAGTCTTCAGCGACCGATGAAATCCAGAACAGGACAGGCTAGCTTTGACGCCTACCTCCCCTGTCCCGGACGGCCAGGTGGTGTCCTCTCTTCAGCTCCACGTCCAGCTTGTACATCCCCGCGCTCCCGGTGGATCTCCCGGGGGCGACTCCTGAGGAGCAGGGAGGAGCCGCGAGCTGTCGGGAGGAACGGACGCGTTCGTTACAAAACTGCACGACTTGGAATACCGTCACCAGACGGGGCTGTCGTCTCGAAAAACAAACTCACAGACGTCTTAAATGAAGCGCAGCCTTCACTTCCTCAGCTGCACCCCCCCCCCCACCCCCCCATGGTAACTCCTCCCACGGGTGACCACCAACAGGAAATTACACGAGGGTAACTTCCTCCCGTCCAACCGGAGTAGTTTAGCTTAAACCGCTGTGACGAGTCCCCCCCCAAGAAAGTCCCCTCTTTGTCCTCTCTAAAAGTCTTGAGCTATTCATACACAAAGACCCGAAAGGCCCAGAAAAGCAGGTCTGAGCACTAAAGAGTATCTTTTTTTTTGTTTAGAATGTACATTTTGTTCTACTTAGTGAACTTCCAGTGTGTAAAGTTTGGACGCTCCTCTCACCTTCATTGGTGGAATTAAAGAAAGACTCAGAGTCCATAAATGCTCGCTGCCGGTCCTCATAAAGGAAAACTCCAGAAGCGTCCCGTCAGAGACAGACAGTTATGAAACGCACTGGTTTCCTGAGGCTGAACGCTTCTGCGGCTTTGCAAGCTGCGGAAGTTCTGCTAATAGTTTTAGTTTAATCCCGACACAAACACGCATGTCAAAATGGCGCGCGGTGCTTTTAGGTTCAGTTAAGTTTGTGTAAGTAAATCCACCCTCGGTTGGTCACGGGATCAGTCAAACCTCTGTTTGAACAAGAACTGGATCAAACGTGCTCTTTAATGAACTCTGTGTGAAACGAAATGTCTCAAATCCTGGAAAGGTGGCTTTTGGAAATTCGTCCCGTCTCCGCTGGACATGAAGTTGAGTTTTTTTTTTTTGGCAGAAGAATTGGAAGATTTAAATGTTCAAATGTTAGAGCCCACGCCGTCTGTAATCTATTCAGGATTAGCCGTCGGTCCAATCAGGAAGCTGAGAAAAGCGTCACACACAATCCCATCGGCTGGACTCGTGCATTCCCTTTAGGCCGCCGGGATTCCGGGTCATCGATCCACCAATGAGGTCGCGCTTCCCCCCCCCCGGTGTCTGTTTGCCAGCGGTTTAATAGACAAAAAAAAACTAGAAGCTAACCGCAGGTCAATAAGAGCACGGAGCGGAGCTGAAAACGTGCATCCGGACCCGGCCGTGTTTATCTCAGGGAAGTTATTCTCACCGACAGCAGCCGTCCGCACGTGGAGACGGCCAAGGAGCCGGCGCCATCGCAAGAACCGCAGCCAAACAACCCCGGAACCGCCAGACGGACCTTCTTTAGGAGGAGATCCAGGATTCGAGGTGGAGGGGGACGAAGGTCGATATAAAGACGGCTCCAGACGGTGACGCAGACGGACGTTTCTCCCGGGGAGCCAGTGTGGGAAAAGCTAAACGGGAGGAGGAGGAGGAGGAGGAACCTCGTTGGTTTGACTTTAATCCTCCAGAGGAGAACGTCTGACTGATGGGACTGAGACGGCGCTAACATCGAACAAACTGCTGCTGTTGTTTTGTCCAGTGTAAACAAACAGCCTGCGAAGATGCTAATGTAGGAATAAACAGCCTAGCATCGATACAGCTAACATCTTTTTTTGTCTAGTTTCCTCAGGGGGGGTGTGGGCGGGTCAGAGGTCGCCTCGCCCTTCAGACGGGGGGGTGTAAACCGTTTGTTTGTTTATCAGCAGAAACACGCAAACGTGCTTTTTTCCGTTCTCTAGTTTTTTTTTTAATTCTCCTTGAGAACAAAAGAACAAAAAACTTCCTACAAACAACATCCGCATACGGAAGTGAAGGCTTTTACCGTTTACTTACATGCATTTGTCTCGTTTCCATGGCTACAGGTTGATATTAAACTCCGGTAAGGGGGATTTGAGGGTTTCTCGGGTGTAAAACTTTATGTAAACCTGCGTGTTTGTTTACATCCAGAGTTCTGATACATTTTAATAAAAAGTTAGTGCTTATATTTTGAAAATTGTACTTATTTAACTTGTACCTGTTAAAATATAACTTTATTCTGTCTTTATAAAATATGTATTAGTTGTCTCTTCTATGAATTATGTGCCATAAGTATTATTACTTTGATCAGTTTTACTTTGAAGTACAAGCTAAACTTTGAAACAGTATACTGTTTCGAAGTTTAGCGTGTACCTGTGGTACCTATAAGTATACATACGTGTACTTACAGGTACCGCAAAGCCCCTTGCCTGGAAATTTGGATATCATCCCTCAACCATAGAGTAAAACCGTTATTCACATATACCGGGGATTAATTCCACCGGATTTGACGCTCACCGGCCGCTCATCCCGGCCGTCCAGCTGCGGTTCTGCCGCTGCCGCGCCGCGTCCCGCTCCGCTGCCGCTCGGTCCCTCGGCGAGCCCGTCCAGGCGCGCAGACCCCAGCGAGGAGCTCTTGCGGTGGGACTGAACCAGAGAAGCGACCGCGGTCTTCCTCCCCGGGCTGGCGGGCTGCTGCTGCTGCTTCCCGGCCGCTTTGCCGCAGAGCGGAGCCTCCGTCGCTTCTAAATCCGCAGGAGAAGAGAAGAGCAAGTCGGGCTGCGACGAGGAGATGACCCGGTCCAGGACGACGTTCTCCCTCCGCTTGGTCCTCCTGAACATCCAGCCGCGCTCCTGCCTCTCTCCCGGGTCTCTGGAGCCCATCTTGGGGCCGAGCAGCGGCTTGGCTCGGGCTTGAAACTGTTTCCACAGGCTGGTCTGTTGTTGGGACGAGCGGCTCTCATGGTCGGCCGCTTCGCTGGGCTCCATGCCCGCCTCCTGCTCGGGGTTGGGTTCCAGCCCCTTCTGCCCCCCCACTCAGAGGACACACAGTGTAATCGGAGCCTGGGGGCGGGGCGTGGCTGCGCCCACGCCCTCCGCCTTGTTGAGTTATCTTTAAATGGAACTAGCTCACACTAAAAACGGCTTTAAATATGTTTTAATCACTTTGACGCCTCTTGACTTTCTCTAACATTAAACTTTTAAACCTCCAACATTAAAAAAAATAAATGAGTACACTGTCAGCCTCAGCATCGGTAGCAGCGGATCCTTTAACCAACAAACAAACAAATATCCACCTTTTTTGATTAAAGCAAACATTTTATTTTGTTTTAGATGTTTAATTAGTTTTTATACAAACAAGGTTGATTATTGCCAATATTATAAAGAAACAGGTTTTAGGGATCCAGTTTCTCTGGACAGTATCAATACCTGCACATTTTTAAAAATCGTCCTAACACAGTCACTGTACTCACATTACATAAACTATTACGGGATTGTGATACCGTGTAGCAGGCCATACAATCAGGAGGGGGAGAGCGGGTTGTCATCCTACCACTCTGTGCTGCCTTTAATTTACACTGAACAAAACAACAGCAGCATGATTTCAGGTACAAAATGCATCAGCTGTGATCTCCAGGTAAAGTCAAATCTATTGCCTAACAACGACATTCACTCGGCTAAAGACTGCATAAAAAAATCCAAGCGTAAGAAACTTTCTATGATCCCCAAATCACTACATTTCCCAGCATGCTTGTTCGTCTAGTCGTTCTCTGGCAGAATCGGTAGACATATTCTCTGCCTCGTCACCCGGAGAAATGGCTTTCGTCAAATCTCTGTAATGTGAGATCTGTTTCCGGTTTGCGTCTCGCAACAGAGGTCAGAGGTCACAGATCCTGCTCATGCATCTGCTGCTGCATCTTCTGAAGCATCTGCTGCATCCTCTTCAGCTGCAGAGGAGATAATACGACGGAGAAAAGAAGGGAACAGAGGGGATGAGGGGAGGGCTTACGTAACAACACAACAGGTCATCATTTCACATCCGCGTCTGCGTTATGTAACGCCGGCAGCAATGCATTATTCACTGTCTGGGGTGTAATGAGGAGTCAGAGCTGCTCCACTTACTTCTTCATCTTTCTTCTTGATGAGTTTCTCTGCCTCCACATCTGGTGTGGGCAGCGGCAGCAGCGGGATGGGGCTCTCCACCCGCTTGTCTGCCGTCATGTTACTGAAACATGAGCGATGACAACAGCAAAAAAAAAGGGATTTATTTATTTCACTGCAGTATTAAAATCAGCCTGCAGAGAATCACAAAATAATTCCCCCTTTATTTATTTTGATTTTGATTGTGTGGCCATAACCTCGTAAATATCGAATTGTTTTGCACTAAAATGGCACAATTCCAGTGAAAATTGCTCGAATATTTCCATTGCAGTTCATTTAGCTCCAGTTTTCTTTCTGACACCACTAGAGGGCGCCAAAGACAAAAAGATGTGAGGATCTGTCCCTCTGGTTTCTGCTGTGTTTTTCTACACCCTCAAAAGGACCTCCACACAGTCCCGGTTCATACAGTGAAATAATAAACATCCTCCTGATAAATACTGAGTCACGACTGGGGGCGAAGTCACATGTCCACGAGGGTGGGGTCTCTAAATCGAGACAATCATTGGTTCAGGTGGATGAAAATGTGACGATGTCACTAGTGTGTAACCGGCAGAGTGTGCAGGTGTTGTGAAGCTGCCTATGTTGGCACATCTGATTTTAAATAACAGTAAGAAATGCTGCATCCTTGTCTTTAGGGAAGCGTTTTTGTTGCCCGATGGTTACCTCACGAAACCTCACGCACCTGGTCATGGTCTGGATACACTGAGCTCTGTAGTTCTCGTAGTGGCAGTCGCCGGTGATGTCCTTCAGGTCGTGCATGTGGGTCCTTATCAGTATGGTCCTCAGCTTCACGAAGTCGCAGTGGGATGGGTTCTCCACTGCGCAGAAGAAGAGATCATGTCCACTGGCGGCAGATGTTGAACACTTCAAAAACAGCCGGGGAGGATTTCTTACCCTCCACGACGCCCCACGGGTACAGCCTCCCTCTCACTCGCTGACCTCGGGCTTCGACCACGGTGTTGCTGCCGATCACTGCAAACGGAATGCTCTCCTGCATCATAACATGCCATATCGTCATCTTCCAAACCGCTTTGCCCGTTACCGGATCATGCTGGAGCTTATCGACGGGCGACAGGCGGGGTTACACCCTGGACACGCCGCCAGTTCGTCACAGGGTCACACACACACTCACACCTATGGGCAATGCAGCATGACCAATTCACCTAAGTTGCATGTTTTTGGTGGTGGGAGGAAGCCGGACACGGGGAGAACATGGAAACGCCTCAAAGAAAGGTCGCAAGTCGGTATTTGAACCTGGGACCTTCTTGCTGTGAGGCAACAGCACTCACCACTGCGCCACCCAAAATCAACTAATCCTCACTCGGCTGTCCTAAGCTTTAGACATAACGATCACCAGACCAGGATCACGCTCACCTTCAGTTCTTTATCTTGTCGTTTGAGCTCTTCGTCTTCATCAGAGTCGCAGTCAGGGAACTGGTAAATCTTGATCCCATACTTATCGATCTCCTCCCTCAGCTAGAACGACGGCAGGCACACAATCACGGATCACGCAGAGTTCTGCTGCCCACGGATTATTTAGGCCAGGGGTGGGCAAACTTTTTGACTCGCGGGCCACAATAGGTTCTAAAATTTGACAGAGGGGCCGGACCAAGAACAGATGGATGGAGTATTTGTGTGAGCTAATATAAATGACACATCAAAGCTATTGCATTAAAGGATTTGGCCTTTTACAGGTAGCATTACAGAGAAAAGGTCAAATGAATGAGGTTTAATTATAATACAATTATATTTAATGATATAATTTGGACAAGTTGGCGGGCCGGATTAAAAAGACCAACGGGCCGCATATGGCCCCCGGGCCTGGGTTTGCCCATGTCTGATTTAGGCTCTAACCTACGTTTCTTACCTTCTCCTTCAGTTTCTTAATCTCGGCGGGGGTGAGGCAGTCAGCCTTGGAAACGAGAGGAACCACGTTCACTCTGTCCTGCAGAGCTTTCATGAACTCGATGTCAACCGGGCGAAGCCTGAAGGAGGACAGCAGTTTACCGAGCATTTTAAAGCACGTATGTACTTAAAAGCTCCGTGTACTCACTTGTGTAGTGCGTGGAGGATTACCCGTGTCCAAACGGAGGAATGAAGTAGAGGCAGCAGTGAACCCTGTTGTCCTGCATGTTCTTCCTGTTGAGCCCACTCTCGTCTCTGAAGTAGTGTTCAAACTGTTGGTCGATGTAGTCGGTGACTGGCCTCCAGCTGCAAAACACAGTCATGCAGAGGTTCCTAAAAACCGGCACACCTAGAGGAATAGATCAGTACTACGGAGGTGATCCTGCTAACGAACAAACATAGGAAGAAAGTCCACGGCCGGATGCGGATCCCCAAGGAACACTCACCACTCGGCGTTGTTGACGGCGTCTCCAAACCCCGGGGTGTCGACGATGGTCAGCTTCAGCTTCACTCCCTTCTCCTCGATGTCCACCGTGTGCTTCGTGATCGCCACCGTCTGGATGATTCGCTCTTGAGGACAAAAACACCGACTCGAATATTGAAGTCTGACTGACGGGGGGGGGGGCGTTCAGTGAAGTCAGATCAGTGAACCGGGCTGGCGACTCACCCTCTGCATTGAGCAGCTTTCGGTCTTTGTGAAGATCGGTGAGGAACAAGCTGTTGACCACACACTTCATCAGGCCTCTAGTCATGGGTAAAGTGCAGATCCCCTACCTCACTGCTCAAGTACTCTATCAGTATATTATTTATCACATTGTTTGATTCGATTAAATTCCTCGTAAAAACTTGTAACACGTGTCAAACCAAACTGTCCATATAAGCTGAGAAGGGCGGAGCCAAACCAGAAGTTCAGTCGGTCCAAGTTTATTTCACGAATTCCACACCAGCTGATCATTATCTAATCAATATAGGAAAGCATTTTGTATTACAGAATACACCCAGGGATAGAACATGCTCTGATTGGCTGGTTTATTTTTAACCACGCCGAGCTTCTTGCCCATTTATTTAACAGTAGGTTTAGCTGGTTTCAGCCCCAAGAACTCTAATCATTGGCTTTAGTAGAAAGATGTCATTTCATGACCCTTTTTGATCTCAGCAGCGTCATCAGCCACCACCACCACCACCACCAGGGTCCAGAATTCATGGATATTTCTGCTGCTCCTGATCCTTTAAGCACAAAATCTCCCCACAGAATCTAAATACTGCAGACTTCAGACTAATCATTACATCATCACTGACATTGCATCATTCGATTATCTGTCCTGATTGAAAGGAACTTTATGTAATATTTTCACAATGTTTGTAAATTAAAAATAACAAATTACTATTGATTATATTGAAAATATTAATTTGGTATAGTTGTAACTTCATCACTTTTCTGTTGCAACTGGAATTTGGACTTAACTTTAATTACGTCATGCATTGTCTCCCTTAAAAAGCCAAAAATTATATCTTCCCATAAAAAATAGTTCCGTGTTGGACGATCACAGCAAATAGTCTGAGGCAGAATTGACTCAAATATCACATATTTATCTTTCCAGACTAGATAAAAACATAATATCCCACAGATGGGATTCTGACCGTCATCATCTGAGTGTTTCACAGACACTATGTTCGTATTTAAACAAAATGATAAAATATGAAAATCAATCCATCTGTCGCAATAATGGACCGATAATGGACTCTTAATAGCATCATGGGCAGTGCCTAGAAGTAGTTTATTCTTCAGACTGTAGGTATTAGATGCTAATTGTTTTACCGCTTCTAAACGTCTCATGGATGGTTTCAGAACCACTTTAAATTCAGATAATTCAGTTCCAGAAAGAGATGTAAGGATTCATTTAGAAATAAAATAAATAAATAAAGTTTACTAGAGTAACATCATCATCATCCTCTAGCGTTTCTCTCACCTGCCACCATGAGGGTAAAGTCGAATCCTTTCTTCACAGACTTTCTGTGCAGCTGGTTCGGCAACGTGGCAAAACCGACGTAATCTTTTTCCTAGAGACACACAAAGTGCGATCAGTAAGCGACTCAGCATCCTTCTTATCTTAATCTTAATCCCACCATCATCCCCTCCGGTGACTGTATAAACCCAACACACATACGCTGTAGCTTCAACATGCGAGTCGCTACCAGGCTTATACGACTGGACTCTGAATGCACATTGTGCACCACTGCACCACCTGATCTGGGTCAGACATGCCCCCCCCAGGTACTGCAGCGGGTTCAATACAGTGTTAGTAGGACATCTCCATGTTTTATTGAGCAGAGATGGTGGCAAGGACTGAGTGCAGACCCTGAGCCCCTCCCCCCCCCTGCATTCATAACACCCTAGGGAGGGCGGCTATCAGTAGACTATCTTCCCATCATGCATTCGATTCATCTAAACAGCTCCTCTTGGAATATAAATCCAGTGTAGAGCGCTTGCACGGAGGCGTGGGATTGTTCTCCCTTTTGTTCCTCCTTTGCTTCCGTGTTGACATTTCGTCTGTGGATACACCCACCCACACACGAATCCCAAAAATACATCCAGACTGCCGATGCGTCTGTCCTCCGACTCAGCCATGACGTCCAAGACGACAGGAACACAGAAGCAGGGTGAAGGCGCCCGCTATGAAACCACTCATGAGATTTTTGGGGATGCATTTGTTCAATTAGATTATACTCACCTCACTCACCTATGTGATATATTTATTTCCCATCAACCTGTATCTGATTTGTTGCCATCAGGATTGCTCAAAAACAAAAAAAACTAAAGCTATGCATGTACATCTTGATCCAATTCATGTTCTGTCTCCGGTGATTCGGTAGTTTTAAAATGAACAGGATCACAGAAATAAATTATTATACTGATCCAGACTGACCTGAGATCAGACTGGGTCTGAAAATGAGTCACTTTATTGTTAAATTTGTCCTATAAAGTTCCTGATCGAGATCCTGAAGAAAATCAGCATCAGCGAAATATAGTTAAAGAGAATAACTATCAAAAATACGAACGATATGAATGTCAACCAGATTGTAAGGGCCGGTTTCACGGTCCAGAAGTCACATGATGAGGATCAGCCAATCAGCCAATCAGGAGGCTGTTGGTTTTTAATAAGTAGTATTGATGGAAATTATAATATTGGCAAAATAAAATGAATAAATGTGAAATAACGTATACAATAAGTCACGTGATGGCACAAAAACAGACAGTTTGACGTGACCTGACAGAATAAAGGGTCATTATTGTCTCCTGCAGACACAGCTGGAGGCTTTTATTTTGTAAACGTGCTCATGGCTCTCACCTCTCCATCATCTGTGACATCATCCCGTTCGGAGACAGAGCCACACCCGTCCAGCCAGCCAGGCAGGAAAGGAAAGGAATGAGAACATGTGGATCAGAATACACGTTAATCGATCACCAATCAACCGGCTATAGCTTCGGTTTTGTCGGTGATGGCCGTACCTGACCGGGGGGCTCGGCTCCGGTATCTGCCGCTGGTCGTCATCTCGGACGCCGGTGGTGGGAAACGTCTTTAACGCAGGATGCGGAAGCGTTTCACCTGCAGAGGGAGAAGATGGGGTCCAGATCCGGATCACAGAAACATCCGCGCATCCGTGTTCGAGACCACGTCACGGCTCCGGTTCACGCAGCGCCTCCACTCACAATGCTCATTGTGTGAGATGAGCTGCAGTTCACACGATGCACCGGGAGGGGGCGGTAGAGATCTGTTCCCCCTGTCGATAGGAAATAATATGTGGCGACTTGTGCACAGCCTCAGCCAATAAATCACCGTGCAGCCCATAATAATAATAACCCAATCAATATTAGGTAATAGTAATATCAACACGAATAATAGCTACAATAACAGCATTGATAACAATAATAATCCTCAATCAATAACAAAGTAATAACGCAAATAATTAATAATAATATCAAGAAAAACAACAACAACCGTATTAGTAATGTTTATTATTAATGACATGATTGGCATTTCTTTGAGAGAAGAAATAAGTCACGTGTGTATTTTAATTTTCTTGTTAAGTACATCTCTGGGGAAAAGATGTATAAATGTAATTCTTAATTATATAAATGTATTAAATAAATTAACCCTGATAATTAAGTGCACCAGTAGATTTGGGACAAAATCACTTCAAACCATGTCATTTTTATTTACATCATGGCCTCACACAGCTGATACCACGGAGATCCCAGTGGGAGAACACCCACTAGAACTGGACAAACGCTGGTCCAAAAATATGTCACCTAGTTCTGTGATTGTCCCTTCAGGGCCACCGTAGGGCAGGCCTCAACGGTCGTACACAGTGAGTGATTAAAACACAACAACAGGACGAAAGGAGCCAAGAGACGTGAATTTGCGGTTTGTTCTGTAGGCCTGTCAACTACCTGAGGGAGGAGGAAGAGGAGGAGGAGGAGGAGGAGGGGGAATAGGCAAACAATGATGAGAGCGTGGGATTGGAGGCAGGAGCAGGGTGCCACAGCTGACTGCTTCCTGCCCGAGCACATGGGCCACATGGGTGGTGGGGCAGCAGAGTTCAGACAATGAGCGGCCTTCCCTCCTATACAGCACCAACACAGATCTCAGGGGGGTCCAGAACCACGGAGCCCCCCCCCCCCCCCCCGCTCACAAACACAATACCACTGTAATCACTATTTATTTACTTAAAACGTGCAGACGACGCTTTCCCTGGCTCGTTTCGGGCATCGTGCAGCCTGAACCCGGGGTGTGTGGGGGGGGGGGGGGGGACTGGAATAAATTATCACGAGCTGTTTTGCCTCCAGGTCAACATTGACTCCTAATAATCCGGAAGTCGGCGGTTTAATCCGTGCGGCATGTCATCGGAGGATCATCGGGAGGATTCTGTTCAACATGTTCCCCGGGCGCTGATACGTTCCTCCGCCCGTTCCAGCCTGCCTGCACACGGCTCTTCACCTCCTTTCCACATTCTCTCCATCACTCTGCACCGTTGACCCGAGGTACCTGAAGTCCTCTCCCAATTGTAATCTCACTGTTCCCCCCTGGGACCTTCTCATTTACACACACGTACTCTGTTTTACTCCTGCTCACCTTCATTCCTCTCTTTTCTAGAGCAGACCTCCACTTCTCTAGATTCTCCTCTACCTGCTCCCTGCTCTCACTGCAGAGCACAATGTCATCTGCAAACATCCTATTCCAAGGAGCTTCCTGTCTCACCTCATTTGCTAGTCTATCCATCACCATGCAGGGCAAACACAAAGGGGCTCAGAGCTGATCCCTGGTGCACTAAATCTCCTCTGTCACCCCTACTGGCTTCATGCCTCCAGTTTTCTACTGTTCAATAAAATACAAGTGCGCTGCTATCCGTCACGTGACCTCGCTTCCTGCCTGCAGAAGCAGTCGGCGGGACAAAATGACTTCATCTGGGAAGCCAGCTAAGCCAGGAAGGTCGCCGCACAATAGCTCATCACAGGAGCTGTGTCGATTCCTCGGCCGCTGTCGAGCCCACCGCCTCAGGAGGAAGTGAACAATTGTTGTGAGCAAGCCTTCTCTCCTCTCTAACCGCTGGGGGGGGGGGGGGGGGGGGGGGGGACAATGGAAGGAGAGGGGGGGAGAGAGGAGCAGAAGGGAAACATTTCTGTTAATGAAAGAAAAATGCCAGTCAAAGGATTTATGGTCTGCAGCGGGTAGGGGACTCCCACGGGACTCGTTTTTGGGCCCAATGTGAGAAAGCTTTTTCTCTATTGAGTGGTTTGATTTTTGTGAGTATGAAAACACATTCTTTCGGGGGGGTAACAGAAAAAAAATCCTTTATGCACCTGATCCCAAATGAGTGAAAGGAGAAGGCGCCGTCGACAAGATGGTCACAGCAGGGGGGGGGGGGGGCAAACGCAACCAGTGTACTGACATCGGTATGTTGGCGGCGCCAAGGTGCTGAATATCCACCGATCCACAATAGTGGAATTATGCCAGCGTTGTGTAGACGGTGGAGTGATGCCAGAGCCCCCCCCCCACGCCCCAGTCAACCACATGAAACAATCCAGAATCAGCATCATGTCCGCCTGCTGCACCTCAGAAACCGATCGCTAACGTCCCACTATTGACGTGTACAAGACAAAACAACAAGAAATCATCGGAGTACTTCAAGGTTGATGACGCTTGCTGCACCGATGAGACTGAGGTGTAGCCGGCGTCCCCTCGGGGGGCCCAGACCTTTTGGAAAGCGTTAACTTCAGTAAAAGTATCTGAACACTCACTTTACTTCCTGTCAGAAATCTTGATTTGATGTTTCCTGCCCACCATGAAGGCAGCATGGGGGTCAATGTAAAACAAAAAACAAAAAAAAAACACACGAGATGAAAGAGATACCAGAGCGGTCGTCTTCATCAAGGATTCCTAAACATTCGACATGAAGAAAAGCAAGAGGAAGAGGAGGAGGAGATGTGCAGGAATAGAAACAAGGAGGTTTAGAGGCTGTTATCTCCCCACGGAGGCAGGAAGTGCTGCTGCTTCACACAGGAAAGGAGACGATGGCGGCGATAAGGCGAGAAAACTGCTCCGGAAAACCAAAACAAGTTCATGTTGATGCAGCTGAGAAACAAAACGGAGTAAATGGAAACTGGTGGTGGAAGTACTCAGATCATATACTTCACTATATATATATATATATATATACATTTATAATAAAACAGTAAGAAATGACACTAGCCGTGTCAGCGCTCTCAGGATGACGCCACTCCGAGTGACGCTAACGTGTGACATCCGCTGTTTGTTTTAACAGGTGGAAGCACAGGAAGAGGCGTGGACGTTAGGCCCGACCCTAACAGGCCTGATCAGGACGCCACTCGTGACCTCCCAGCGCGGGGATTTCCTCCAGCCTGAGTCAACGCGCTCTCCAAAACAATAATCCAGCTAATTACACCGGTCCTGATTCATCTGTCGCGTAATCACAGACGTTCAAAAACATTGAACCGACGTCCAGGAGTAATCAAAAGGAAAACTCGCCTCGTCATCGTTTCCTTACTCTTCTGTGAAGAGATGGGGTCGATGGAGGTGAACAGCGTCTATAGAGGATGGATGCATTCCCATCGATGGGCTGGGTGAGACAGGTGAAGAGGAGGAAGAGGAGGAAGCCCCGCCTCCTGACTCTTGAGGGTCGGCGTTATTGATCTCATTGCAGCCACCGTGGCACAGTGGTTAGCACCAGCAAGAAGGTCGCAGTTTCAAATCCAACTTGCGGCTTTTCTGTGAGGAGTTTGCATGTTCTCCGCGTGTCTGCGTGGGTTCTCTCTCCGGGTTCTCCGGCTTCCTCCCACCACACCAAAAACATGCGACTTAGGTCCAGGTCCTTATTAATTGACTTCCAAGGTGAAATAAAGGTGAAATCCAGCGACTCACATCGGTGGCGATTTCTCTCTGCGGTCTCTTAACCTGCAAGTTTTAATGACGCTGTTGTGTAAAATCTTTCCGTTCTATTGCGCAGGAACAAAACAGATCACAGAGGTCACACGCATCATCATCCCCGAACCGGCCGGCCCAAACGCAACAACTCGACAAAGCACCAAGGCCTCACGCCTCATGCTGTCGGCGGCGGCGGCGGCGGCAGGTGACACCTTGGTGCGGATCATAGCAAAGAGATGATGCGGAAAAGGAGGAGGAGATTTATCCCCAGTGCCTCGGAGAACAATGGAGCGGACAGGAAGCCAAGAGGAACAGGACATCCCAAACGTCTCAGCCGACCCGCAGCTGGTGACAGGTCAGTTGACAGCGACGCAAATATGCCCAAAGTGGTTAGTGTTAGTTAACTAGTTAGTGTAACGTACGAGTTAAGCACCGGGAGTAGGAACTAATAAATAGCCAGGTTTGGAACTGGGTTTTTTTGGACTATTACTGGTGCCATGAAAGCGTTACGGACGGGCCTCTGAGTGCTTTTCTCATTATGTACATGTAAAGATGCGTCTGCAGAGACAGAGGAGGAAGCACCTGGTCCCACACGCGCACACACACACGCACACACACATTGTTTTCTTGACCCACTCTCCCGCTGCACGACTTCATGACTTTGTGTGTGATTTAATGAGCGCTCCACACGGAGACCCGGTCATGTTGATGTGAAGGAATGTTGTTTGTTCACACAAACAGCACCGGTCACAAAGGGGTCCGAGATGCGCTGTCATGAAAAATGTCTTCCGGATCTGATCCGGAATGAGGTCAGAAAAAAAAAGAAGCATTTATTACAAGTCCATTTATGGATTCAAAAATCAGTTAAAAATACACATCAACACCCGATCCAGGAATGTTTAAATACATGACCGGGTTATTTATTTATTGTACCTTGATGGAGTTTTTTTGCGTGCGTTCCTACTTATTATTATTGATCCCTACTCAGGATGTTATTTAAGGCTTTATCTTGGTAGCCAAGCTCTTCCTCCACCCTGTTTGTGTTTATCTATACGGATGCCCCCCCTCCCAGTCCCTATAAGGGAGATGGAGATGGGGACTCATCACAGAAGGCGTGGTCCCGTTTTTAATCAACATGCCTCATTTTGTCTGCAGTAAACACAAAAAAAATGTTTCCACATTCAAAATCTGCTAACAGTATTGTTTTTTCTTTCTTTTTATATTTGGTTTTAATTCAAGTTGAATTGTTTTACTATGAGGTGAAACTTTGTCATCCGTCTTTGGCCACCTTTCTTTCTGTCCCACATCTTGTGCGCGTTGCTGCTGTTGCGTTTTGTTGGCTGGACTAATGATCAGGAGACGCAGGAGGGAGCCAGAAATGAATATCTGTTGCTTTCATCTCCGAATCTGTAATCTACATTAAGATTTATGTGTTTATATTATTACTGGCTCCAGTCCTGGATCCAAACGACTCCCCCTCATCAAGCCTCTGAATCACCGGAAGACAACAACACATTTGGCACTGGCGCGCTCCTGACGTGCGTGCGTAAACGCTGCTATACTGTAGAAACTCCCTCATTGGCCGACGCCGTGACGCATTTACCCCTGATTGGCCCAAAGTTTCGGATTTGACCCGAATTGCCGACATTCTGGAGGTCCCATATAACCGATGAGCGCACGGCTCCGGAGCGCACACTGAGAGGACGCGCACCATGCTCGCTGCGTGTTTGGAGTTTTTCGGGATGGCGCTGTGCGTCACGGGTTCCCTGCTGGTGATGATCGCCTGCGGGCTACCCATGTGGAAGGTGACCGCCTTCATCGACTCGAACATCGTGGTGGCGCAGTCCCTGTGGGACGGCCTGTGGATGTCCTGCGTGGTGCAGAGCACCGGCCAGATGCAGTGCAAAGTCCACGACTCCCTGCTGGCCCTGCCGCAGGACCTGCAGACGGCGCGGGCCCTCACGGTCATCTCCTCCGTGCTGGGCGTGGTCGCCCTCACGGTGACGGTCGCCGGTGCCCAGTGCACCAACTGCATCCGGGACGAGCCGGTGAAGGCGCGGGTGGTGAACGCCGGCGGGCTGATCTACGTCATCAGCGGGCTGTTCGTGCTGGTGCCGCTCTGCTGGATGGCCAACAACATCATCGTGGATTTCTACGACCCGCAGGTGCCCCCGTCCAAGAAGAGGGAGATCGGCGCGGCCATCTACATCGGCTGGGCCGCCACCGCGCTGCTGCTGCTCGGCGGCACCCTGCTGTGCTGCTCCTTCTCCCGGGGGGTGAGGGGCGCGCATCCCATCAAATACGCGCCCACCAAGACGATCGCGGCCAACGGAGAGTTTGACAAGAGGCATTATGTGTAAACCCCCAAAAGTGTTGCCCTTAAAAAAAAGATGCTCCGGCGCATCCTGGGACGGGATGAGCACGGACCGCAGATATAAAGCGCTGATCTGATTTGCAGGGCTTTATTTTATTTTTATTTTTTGTAGGATTTGGAGGCTGAGATTTTTCTGTTTTTCATGTCGGGTCAGAAAAGCTGCAGAGTTCCTTTGAAAATATTATTATTTTTATTCATCCCTGGTTCCACAGTGAACCACGCATCAATGTTCACGCGTGTTGTGATCAAACAGGGGGGTTTGGGTTTTGAACGCATGTACAGTGTTTGTTATCTTTTAACAGAACGGACTTTTTCTAATAAAGAGAAAATATTTGATTTGTCTCAATTCGTCATTTATAACCTCATACAGCCGCTATTTAGCCCCCTGTAGTCATTTATGTCTGAACTTTCATTATTAAAGAATGAGAAGTATGTTTCAATAAACTATATTTAGTTCACCAACTTTATTAGAATGGTTCAAGTTTACAAATGTGTGAAAAAGAAAAGAAAAACTAATATTTAAAAAGGTAATTTAGCAAAAGGTTCAACCTAAATGTTGAAATTCTTTAAATTTCTTGTAAATACAGAACTTTATCGACGTGGACAAATTGTTTTACTCTTGTTTGTTTGTGAACCAATGGAAAGAACCACAAAGCCAAATAATCAAGACTTTGCAGATCACACACACACACACCCCGACAAGCGGTGTCCGAACAATGAAACAAGCGGACTTGGCACCATCGCTGGCACAATCAGTGGGGGGGGGGGGTCGATGCAGGAAGCTCAGCTCAGATCTGGACCGCTGGAGCAATCAATAAGGAACACAATCAGGAACGAGGCACGGGACGCGAACACCGATCAGCGGTTAGGAGAACAGGCTGGAGAAGAAGCAAAGGGCCGAGTCCAGACGAAGGTGGGGAGGCTCCACAGGGCCCGTTGTTTACCTTTGTCGGTTTGTCAGAGGGATCGGGGTCAAACTATTGATCCATACGTAACGGAAGGCCTCGAGACTTCTGTTTGAAAAGTATAGCCACTGTTTTATTTTCATCTGCACGTAATATATTACATCACATTTGTACAAGTTCTGGAGGCACCCGAGATCGATGAGATCGACAAATCGGTTTCAATTCATGTTAAAATAACAGATTAAATCCAAGCGCTGCGTTCCATTGCCATGTCAACCATCAGATTAACTCATTTAAATCATACAGACGTATGAGATGGGACAAGGCTCACCGTCGCCCTCTGCTGGTTGGGTCAGTTAGTTGCGAGGAGAGACCGAGTTGTATCCTTGGAATAACTTCCCGAGAGGCTCCAAACAAGTCAAACACGCTTCAGAGACTGCCCACGGGCATGGCGGGTGATGTCGCGTCTTCATGTTAATAATCTCATTCCAGATCTGCGAGTCGATGTCCAAGCGGCGGTAGGAACGCCGCGTCTACGGCTGGTATTCCTTCAGTACCTGCCCGGCGATGACCAGTCTCTGGATCTCGCTGGTGCCTTCGTAGATCTCCGTGATGCGAGCGTCGCGGTAGTGTCTCTCGGCGGGCATGTCCGTCACGTAGCCCATCCCACCCAGAACCTGGATCGCCTGCCGTGAAGCACAACCGGACTTAATGAAGAAGTTGTCCATGGGGGGGCGTTCTCCTGTACCTTCCGTTAGTTGTCGGTTTCTTTACCTGATGGGCGCAGAATGTGGCAGCTTCCGACGCAGCCAGTTTGGCCATGGCCGCTTCCTGCGGGACAGAAACACGGACGGGCAGTGAACGCCACGCGGCAGGGACGTGGGACCCGCTTCGTCGGAGGCGACTGCGTACCTTGGTGAAGGGTTTCTTTGCATCTCGGAGGAGCGACGCCTTCCAGGTGAGCAGGCGAGCGCTCTCCGTGGCCACGGCCATGTCAGCCAGTTTGAACTGGAGGTTTCATTCGTTCTCATTAGTTATAAAGTAAAGACAAAAAAACAAAAAGATTCTGTTTCCAGAGTCCCAAACGCGAAGCCTTGATTCATTTTTTTTTGGTTTGTTTAATTTTTTACGACCATCAACGAACTCTTAATGAGCATCTTTGACGACAAACAGATCAGGAAATCACTTTTTTGTCTCTTGCGGGCAGAATTTTCTTTAGGAAAATGCTACATTCACTTCTTGTGCCGATGACGTCATCATTATTTATTTTTATTTTACGCTTCCACAGTTTCACGCAACAAGATCTCTGTGAAGGTTAACACGCCGTTAACACGCGAGACTGATCAGAGGTCAGATTACCTGCACCGCCTGCAGCCTGCCAATGGGGGCGCCGAATGCGCTGCGTTTGTGAGCGTAGTCCGCGGCGCAGTCCAGAGAAGCCTGAGCGATACCGAGAGCCTGCGACGCGATGCCGATCCGGCCGCTGTCCAGGGTTTGCTGAGTGACAGGTGAACGGGCCCAATCATCAGCTCTGTTAAACCCCGCCTTTATTTAATCCACCTTCATTTCAGCGGTACCATGGCGATCTTGAACCCGGCTCCGCGAGGTCCCAGCATGTTGCCCGCCGGTATCCTGCAGTTCTCCAGGATGATGTTGGCGGTGGACGTGGCTCTGATGCCCAACTTGTCTTCCTTCTTGCCCAGAGAAAGGCCCGGATGAGGCATGGGGATCAGGAAGGCGCTGATGCCCTGAAGACAGGGAGGACAGGGGGGGACAGGGAGGGACAGGGAGGACAGGGCTAAAACCTAAAACACGCTCCTCTCCCCAGCTGGACGACGTGAGACAGAAACCCGTTGGAATGTCCTGCCTTGTGTTTGAGGCTCTTGTCCGTGGTGGCGAACACGACCGTGGCGGAGGCGTCCCAGCTATTGGTGATCCAGGCTTTGGTTCCGTTCAGAACCCACTGGTCTCCGTCCCGGTGGGCCGTGGTGGAGGCCGCTCCCGCGTCGCTGCCGTTACCTGTTTGACAGGAGTCACATTGGGGGGGGGGGGCACAGGTGAGGATTTATTCCCGAGACTCCCGAGGTTTTACAGTGCGCTCCTTTCTCTCGTCTGTATTTTGTTCTGTTGCGGTTCTGTTGTATTTGATTCTAGATCCCGATACGAGTAACGCATCGGCACCATATTTACCCGGCTCACTGAGGGCAAAGCAGCCCACCCGGTCTCCGGCGGTGAACGGCGCGATCCACTCCCGTTTCTGTTCGTCTGAACCGAACTTCAGGATCGGTCCGATGTAGAGAGACTGAAGCGCAGCGGGCGGGTTAGCACACCTATACAATAATACACCCCCTGCTGCACTCCATTCCGATCGCCCCCGCCCCCCCCCCCCCCCCCCCGCGCTCACGTTGTTCACCGACACCACCGCCCCCGTGCTGGCGCAGCCTCGGCTGATCTCCTCCATGACCAGGCTGTACGCCAGGTAATCCATCCCTGCCCCGCCCAGCTCCTCGGGCGCCTCGACGGCCATCACTCCCAGCGCCCCCAGCGCCTTGATCTAAGACAAGACAGGGAAGGCGGCAGCTTGAAGAAACGTTCCAGCGTGTAGGAAGGAAGTACCGACGAGGCCGACCTGTCTGGCGGGGTAAGAATGATGCCGATCGAGTTTGGATGCGATGGGAGCCAATTCTCTGTCAGCGTAGTCTCTGCAGGTCTGTCTCAGGATCTGATGAGTGTCGGGAAGCTCCGCCAGCTGGGACAGACGCCGACAGCCGCCGAGACACAGGCAGAGAGCTGTGGGGGGGGGGGGGGGGGGCAGATACAATGGTCAATGCAGACGGAGCGGTCGCTCAAAATGGACAGAAACGCATTAAGTACAAAGGATAACGAGTATTTCAAACGTACAGTACTATCATTTCGTGACCGCGACTACATTTCTAAATAAGAGCTGAAACTATTTCTTACTATCTGACAATATTCTACCAAAGAATGTGTTAATATAACTTATTAAATTACATCTTTAGTGTTTATAACATGGTCTAACGGTCAGAAATAAGATAAAAACATCCCACTGATAAGCTCAGATGCTAATCAGAGTTGTCGGCACGGAGGTTCGAGTCCATCACAACAAAATGTTAATCTTAAATCTTCCCTCTCGCTGCTTTGCACGCACGACTGGCGTTACGTTATTTAGGTGAAAGGTTAATTTCACCATCAGCCACCTTCGTCTCTCTTTGAGCTCAAAATACCGGCAAGTTAGCACGATTTGTTGTTCAATTGTACGGCGACGGCTTAAACTGCGTGGAAACGTCCTGCGTTTTTGTCTATCAAAGATTTTAATGACCACAGCTAGCTTAGCCGGCTAACTCAAAGTGTTTACGTAGCAAGGTCGTCCAGGGTTGCTATTCTTATGTTCAGTGTACGTATCAATAATAACGCAGCTAATGCAGTTCATGCTAGTTTTGTATTCCGCGTTCTTTAAATCTTTTTTGTCGTCATGCACTGACCTTTCGTTGCTTTCAGGAGTGCAGCCATGATTCCTTCCGATCGCTGACCAGTACCGGTAGTTTACTATTACTCTATTACTGTGTTGCTGCCTACGTCACGTTGGAATTTCTTTAGAAGTTACCGGGGCGGCGGAAAGGTGGGCGTGTCAGAAATGAGGCGGAAGTGACATCAAAAAGAGTCTTGGCAAGGAGAAAAAAAATGCAAATTAGCCTTATTGATGTTATTATGTAAAGTGACTCTTGAACCAATCAGAAAACAGCACTTATGTTGTAAATCTTAATATATGAAGAAAACATTGTAAAGAAATAGTTTGACACAAGTAAAAAAAATAAAATGTTGCACACGTACCATGAGGCTAATGTCAGTTATTATAGCCACAGTATAATGTCAGCTATCACAGCTATTATTGGTTAAAATTAGCAACAACAACAAGCTTTTAATAATTATGCCTATCTTGCAATGTCAGCTATCACCGCTAATGTTGCTAAGTCAGAAAGATCACTGCTTGAACAGCTTTCGTATTTAAAGTTCACTGTTACGGCCAATATTAACAGACGTCAGGTATTGCAGCCAAAAGTGGCTTATGTCTGATGCCATAGCTACCATAGCTAATGTTAGCAGTAGTTAGCAGATATTATTGCTGATTTTTTTTTATCTCAACACTGTGAGTTCATATTATCCACGCAGTGACTGTGGAAAGAATACAGGTAATCCAGACAAGGTGGTTTCAGGTTTTTCACAACATGTTTATTTTTTAGCATCATAAAAAGTCAGAAAGTTTGTCCCGTGTATTTGCTCTCATTCCGTCTTTCCTCTGGGATGGAACGATGATGGTGGAGACTTAGGAAAGGAACTGAGATTGGGGAATATTTGGAGAAATAAAAAGCTGAGAGGGCTACACCAGACGGTCAGCAGATGCCATTCACTTGCTGGCGGAGGTGAAGGTGAAGCATCCTCTCTGGTGGAACTGCATGTCCCTGATACGACGCATGGACTGGATCTGGGGCTGGAAGGCGCAGAAGTCGTTGTAGTGTCTGTAGTCTCCGCACTCAAACAGGTACTGGTAGCCTCTGTATCCAGGGTACTGGTAACCCACCCACCTGACAGGAGGGAGAGCATCAGGATTATTCTGTCAATGATCATTCCACTCAAGGTTCCACTGACCCCAAAAAGGTTCTAGTATCCTATCTGGGGTCTTTCAGGGGGGGGGGGGGGGTTCTAGTATTCTTTCCTTCCTTTCTTAGGTTAGTTTTTGATGTTAGTTTACTGGTTAATGGGGAGCTTCTAAGAGCATTGAGGGGGTTCTAGAAGTCATTGAAGATTTTTCGTTGGTTATTTAAGAAGACCCAGGATTCCTTTACAAGTTTCAAGATACTCAAGGTTTATTCTGGGGGTCAGTGGAAAGCTTCTAGAGCTCTGGGAAGAAGATAATTGTAATTGAGGAGGGTTTAAAGGTCACTGAAGAGGTTCTGTGAGTCTTTTAAGAAGTTCTAGTGGTAATTGAGGATGGCATTGCAGCCCTTTTTGTCTCTTGAGCTATTAAATGTGAATTTAGCTGTGAGACTATTAAAAAAACATAGACGTGAAGAAATGTTGAAAGCTAAAAATACACATAAACAACAACAACACAGGAAGTAGTCAGTTGTGTGATGACGTCATCCTGCTTCGTAGAAACAACGACACTGTTGTGTTTGTGCTGATTTCCTACTTTTCTAATCCAGAGACGCAACATAATTTGGATAGAAGAATCTTCATATTTGTCCCCAGGCCTGTGAGTCTTATTTCCGACCTTCTTGAAAACACAAAGATCCAAAGCCTTTTTTTCTGAATTCACCCATTTTCTCAGAAAGCATTTCAGTTGTGTTTTTGTGTACTCACGCTCCTCCTGGCACCCTCACGCTGCCCACTCTGTCACAGAAGCCATGCGCCCACAGGGTGGGCACGTCATCCTCCTGGATCTCCATCTTGTTGCCCTTGAAGTCAGAGAGCTCATACAGGCAGATCTTGTGCTCCAAGCTGTCCTGCAGGGATGAAATGAGGCGCAGTGAAGTTTTCTCAACAGTGTCCAGCGTTTTGCCTGGAGGTTTGGTGACCCAAGAGGCGTTTATATTTCCATCGGAAGTTGTTTTCATCTGAGAATGTCTTGTGAGGTGGAACGTTTGCTAAAATATTTGTCTGGCGGACCTTTTCTTTTTAAAAACATGTTTTACTTGTATAATATGTAGAATACATGTCTATATATATATATTTAATTTCTTGTTTCAGTTTTAAACGCACCATGCGGATGGGCCTGAGGGACATGAGGCAGTCGCTGCGGTAGGAGTTGCTCCAGGTATCCCAGCGAGGATACTCTCCCTTCTCCAGGATGAACATCTCCCCACGGAAGTTAGTCTGCTCAAAGGCAACAAAGCTGGAGGAGGGGGTCCACCAGGCACAGACGGGGCACAAGAGAGGACAGAACAGAAGCGAACAATTAGAGGATACATGTGGGCGGAGAGGGTGAAAATAGGTCGGACGGAGCTGCTGAAATCAGGTCCGTGTGTCCACTTACGGGCCGCACTCCACGATGATACTACGCACTCTATCCAAGCCACGGTCACACACGTTCATACACTCATTCTGGATCTCCATCATCCTGCCCTGGAAGTTCTCCTGGTCGAACAGCATGATCTACACGGAGGAGATATGACCAGTCAGACCAGTCAGACCAGTCTCACCTTCATCTCTCTCATATCAAATACCTCCTTTTAATCCTACTTTCTTTCAGAGGAAAATATTCTACCTTTTACTCAACTGCATTCATTGACTACTTTACAGAATCATAAGAAGCATTAGACACTCGTACATTAATTAAGTCGTACTATATAAAGTAGTTTAAAGGAAGGTTTGTCTTGTAGGAGCATAAAAGAAAAACTTGTATGTTAATGTAGTGATAATAAAACACTTTAAACGGATCTTTCTACACACTTCTGGTACTGCATTATGCTGTAGTTATAATACAGTAAAATACGTAGTTCTGTAACGTTCAGAGACGTCGTTCTTTCAGATGACTCACTCTGTAGGATCCCATGCCAGGGTCGCCCGTCTTGGTGGCCTTGCTGGAGGCAGCTGGGGCTGGGGCTCCCTTGTCCTTGGCATCGGTGCCCTGGCTGGAGGCGGACTTGGCAGTCTGAGACATGGTGAGGGGCTTCAGGAGAGTCTGGGGGGGGGGGGGTGGACAGAAGTTGAGGTACAAATGGAAGCGACAGGATTGTGTGAGGCTTATTGGAGGCTTATTGGGGGGCCTTCCTCCAGACTGAGGCTGGCTTGTCTGGGTGTGGTGGGGGCAGGGAGTGGAACCTGACTCTGGAAGCGATGGATGTTCAGGTGCGTATGTCTGCGTCTGCGTCGTCTTACCTGCGTTAGTATAGCTTGCAGTGCCGTGTGCGGGAGGCTCGCTCGTGCTGGTCCCCCGACGCTCAACCCAAGCTTTTATACTCTGGCAAAGGCCAAAACGTGGAATCTCCCAGCACAATAGAAAGCCTCTCGTCATCACAGTTGCCCCACGCCAAAGCGGCGGCTCACTGCGTAGCCTAGAAATGCCGCCGGCCCCCCTCTGGCCCTGCCTGTAAGCATTTTACTATGAAAAGGAAACCGCTGAGTAAGGCGTTTTCTCCTCACGTGTTGGTGGAGGGCTGTAAACTCTGGTTGCATGTGGAGAGAAGAAATGCAAAGAGGTAATCCCTCCTCTGTCACCGACACAAACACATGTGTACATACAACATAGGAAAACAAAATACCCCGCTATGATCGATCACACTTTATCTAAAACCATATCACTTATTGGAAAAGACAAAAAACAAACACACAAAATGTGCCTTTGCATAATAATCTATGGCTGGCCACACTATCAGCCTGTTGTAGGCACAGAATTTCACCATCTCATATCAAAATGTGATTCATTCATGCGTTTATCTGTCAGCATTTGACTTTTTTTTTTGTTTCTGTTTTAATAACTGCTGGTCGGATATAATATTGAACATCTGCCTAAATTTTCTGACATTTTATTGGAAGAAAATGCATTTATTGCAACCTGAAATAGGACTAAATGGTTTTCTCTCCTGGGGGGGGTACTGCTGTGTCTCCTCGCTCAGGGATATCGTCTTTACACTCGCCGCCCAGAGTGAGAATGTGGTGTCTGCACTTCTGCCCCTCCACAGATTAACCATCCTTTTTTTTGGGGGGGGGGGGGGGGGGGACGACAAAGAGTAAAAGCCCCTCCCCACTGCTGACCTGTGGCTTTCAGAGTGGCCTTTTGCCAGGGGAGGCTTTAAAAGGGTGGGGGCGCGTGGCTTCTCTCACTCTTATGGCAGGACAAACCAAGAGCATCGAACCAAGGTGAGTGTCTGTCCCTAACCCACCCAGTGTTAGGGTTAGGGTACAGCAGCCCCCCCGTATCACAATAATCCCCCAAACACTGTTTCTGAAACCGATTTAATCCAATAGTCTTCTGTGTTCCAGACAAGATGACTCACCATTGCACCAAGTTCTCCGGCCACTGGAAGGTGAGTCTGTCGAGGGAACGCTCGGAGTCTTTTCGGTTTTCACTGGTGTTCTGTTTTCTACATTAAAGTTAATCAAGAAAAAAATATTTCTTTTGACAATTCTGATTCTATTTGCAACCTTACAAACACTTTAACGCATTCAGTTTTCTGTATCATAAATGTACTTCTAGAATGTTTCGCCGGGATAAAAGCATATGATTAATTTAATGCTTTAACGACAACGATGGATTTGCACACGCATCAGTTACAAACATAGTGAGGTGCCTTTTACTCTGTAGAGATTGTTATAATTTTTTTTATGTTTTTCAGTTCCCATGGTTACAGTTTGGACGTAAACTCATTCTGAGTGGGATTCAAATGAGGGTTTCTGGAATGTCACTCAAAAACTGTTGGAATAGTTTTCCAAAAGCTTTTTACAAACACATCTTCCATATAAGAGAGATCCCTTTGGAATTTCATTTATTTGGTTTTCTCAGATATTGTAAATAATAAGGACTGAAATAGTGCATCGTGCTTGGTCATGCGGCGATGTGTCCAAAGACGCGTGTTTATCTCATCGCCAGATAATCGTCTTTGATGAGGAGTGCTTCCAGGGCCGTCGCCATGAGTTCACCTCCGAGTGCTGCAACGTGATGGAGTTCGGCTTCGAGACTGTGCGCTCCCTCAGGGTGGAGAGCGGAGCGTGAGTAAACGGGGAGCGGGGCAGACTGGAATAGATTCACCAAACGAAACAGAGACACAGCGATCGACTTTGCTTCCCCCCCCCACAGCTGGGTGGGCTACGAGCACGCCTCCTACCAGGGACAGCAGTTTGTGCTGGAGCGGGGAGAGTACCCCCAGTGCGATGCTTTCGGCGGCAGCAACGCCTATCACATCGAGAGGATGACCTCCTTCAGGCCCATCGCCTGCGCCGTGAGTCTCGGCTCCCTTCGGCCGCATCGCCTTCGACTCACAGCGACTCGTCGGCTGATCGTTCCCTCCTCCCCAGAACCACAGAGAGTGCCGTATGACCATCTACGAGCGCGAGAACTTCCTGGGCCGTAAGGGCGAACTGAGCGACGATTACCCCTCCCTCCAGGCCATGGGCTGGTGCAACAATGAAGTGGGCTCTCTCAGGATCCAGTCCGGAGCGTGAGTGTCATCAGCTTCCTTCGTTTCGGGAAGAACCGCCGCATCTTTTGCAACACTTCCTCTGCACTTTGATTTCTCAACAGGTTTGTGTGCTACCAGTATCCTGGTTACCGTGGATACCAGTATATCATGGAGTGTGATCGTCACTCTGGGGAGTTCAAACACTTCAGGGAGTTTGGCTCCCACTGCCAGACCCCTCAGATCCAGTCCATCCGCCGTATTCAGCAGTAACAGCTCACCCGACCCCCCCCCCCCCAACCCGCGTAACCCTTCACCTTTGACCCCTTCTGCTTCCCTAGTGCTGAATAAACTGTCTTTCTTAAACTGACCTCCACCATTCTATCTGCTTCTCTAACATGAGGAATGTTTGTATTCCAAACTCGGACTGACGGTTCCTTCAGTGCTTCAAGACGGTCTTCTGGGAATAAAGGTTGAAAACAATACCGAGTTGTCAATCAGACTAATACTGTACACAAAGAGTAGAATTAAGAGCCAATCCGTTCGCTGAAAATTCTTCTGCGACTGTTTAGACTTTAATCAAAATCACATATCAAGAGAAGATGATGGGATTTATCTGGATCTAGCTTTTCTAATATGAATATCTCTTTTATTTCTCTTTACTTTATTTTAAATTCCAAATTTCTGATTCAGGGAATACGAAAAAAGAAGCATTTTATTATGTTCTGGTTGTATGTAGACTAAATGATGAATCAGTTAATTAAATCCTCAGCTTTGCAAGCAGATTATTTTATTTTTTACAATTCTTAAATGAATCTTAAAGTTCTTGAACACAAGATACTTAAGAGTATAACTTTTTGTGAAAACATACCTTTACTTAAGTGGAACAAATTTCGAAATGGGTTTAGGCAGAATATTCAAATACTGTAGTGGAATAACATGACATTTTGTCATAAGTATTGTCTGTTGCTCTACTTTTACTGCTAGAGGTAAAACTGTGCTGAACGATGACTTCATCAAATATTATAGCAAATATTTATTATATGTAAAAACCTCATCGTAAAAAAACAGGAAAAAGAAGGATGACTCATTTGCCGTTCTGTTCATATCTATCTTTTATTCCTCTGTGTGTGTGTTCAATATTTTTTCTGAATTCTACTTTCATCCATGTTTTATGGCATGGTGGGCATTTTTAGGTAAATTAGAATCAAATAATCAATTCTATTTGTCTAAAAATGTAGTTTGTCGGACAATATTTTAAATGTTTTGTAACCCAGATAAACTATAGGAAAGTACTAAATATCTATATATATCAATACATATACATTAGACACATACATGTACATATATACACACAAATACATTGTCTTCTAACCTTTCAAACAATATTTCTTGACAATAATTTTCTTGTAAGTTGTTTTTGCAAAATATTCTGAGAAATACTTGATTAAAATGTATACGAACAGTCATTCCACACATTCCTTCAGATGCCTTTTGTTCACAATTTTAAACGATTAATCGATAACCCGATGACCAGTTGATCGATCAAAGATTAATTTACATCCAAGCTCAGCAAGGGTGTGTAAATACTTCTTCTTCTGCTGTGTATTTAAACATTCGAGTTTAGACTGTGAATACTGCAGTAGTAGGAGTATTACCAGTACTGTCCAGTAAACGGCACTGCGTTCCCACTAAAGCCAGCATCCAGCGTCTCTTTGCGTGTTGGAAAATGAAATTGTTGCTGCTTCGTGACTCAGAAACATCACAATGCTGACACCGAATGGGAGAAACAGCAGAATATTCTACTAGTTTATCATCCAAATCAAATTAAACTAAATAAATTAAGCATTTTTTTTCAATTCCGGGAAATGTCCTGTTCAGACCGGTATATTTAATCCTTTAATTTGACTCAGCAGCGATGCTTAAAGTTGAACTTTTAATAAAATATCGTCTCTGTCCATAAAAACTAAAATAAACAACAACCCCCCCCCCCCCCCCTCTCAAGGTGACTGGGGTCCGGCTCCAGCATGGGAATCCCGCTCCGGGTTTTCGAGCCTCTCCTTCCGAGAGGAAGTTGAGCAACGAGACGAGTACAGCTAGCAAAACTACAGAAAAATACACCGAAGAGAGACTGAATAATAAACGCGTGCCATTTTGGAGCTGCGAAAAGGGACGGCGTAACGAAAAGGAGCGGCTCGCTACACACGGGAGGGGCGGGCGGGGAAGCTACACCGGACGGACGGATGTTTAAACCGACTTTGTACTTCCTCAGCGCGGATAGCCTGGGAAGCAGCAGCCGCTCGGACGGGCGGAGACGATCTACAAAAGAAGCCCACCCGCGGAGCTGCGCGTCGGACGCTTTAATGCAACCCGGGTGTGTTGGCTGTGTTGTCGGTTGACCGCAGTTTACGGCGACGAGGAAAAAGTCAACCGATTTCCATCTCCCCCCCCTTCTGCGCCGCTAACCAGCGTCACCGTCCGCCGCAGTCAGTCGCTCTTGTGCTGGGACTCCAGGCGAGGAGGGTCGCCGCCGCCGCCGCCCCCCCACCGCCCCCCGGCGACGCTCGGGGTAACTCGCCCAACAAGCAGATATGGATCATCTTCTGCGAATTTGAAGCCATTTTCAGGAAGACTTCCCCCCAATACGAGTTTTAACAAGCCCCCCCCCCCCCGTAAATGTACTGCTTGTTTGAAATCGGGATTGACTCTATTCGCGGCTGGTAATAAGTATATTTTAATGCAGGTATTTTTTTTAAATGTATATATTAATGAGTCATTCTTTACTTTACTTCCATAGTTAGCCTACGAGCTAGCAGGTTTAGCTAGCTGCTAGCGCCGCGGCTAACTAGCATATCGATATCGCCCAGCAGGCTAACGCGAGTTAGCCTCGCCCGGAGTGCGGCTTCATCCGGCGGATTAGCTGATTATCGTCCTGAATTCGGCGCTGAACCTCCATTTGGACGCCGCTGCTGATGCTCAAGGGACGTTTCGGACGAGGACGCGTCGCAGACCATCGTTTCGGGCCGAGAAATCATGACTTTAACGCGTTTTCTTTGTTTTTGCGTTGTGCCAAATCGCGACTGAGAGATAATTTGGTGCAGGAGAAACGATCGAGCACACCCCCCCACTCCCCCCCCCGGATGAGACACATTTCATCCCCGTCTCCGAGCGTCCCCCTTTCCTCAATTTACGGATTTTAATCCAAGACGCGAAAGGATCTGAAATTAGGAGAGGCTGTATTTACATTTGAAGGGAGCCGGAGGCGTAAACCAAACCACCAGTCACATCTCCATCAAGAGGAGCAGGAGAGTCCCCAGAGAGGACAGCTGTCTCCGGACCCCCCCCCAGCATCTGGTGCGTCTTCACCCATCCGTGAGAGGAGGCATCGGATTCCTCCTTGGACCTGCGGTTTCTGTTTTTTTTTTACTCTGAATTGGGGATAATCTGACAGCCCCTGGAGACTGAGACTGCTAATCTGTCACCCAATGCCCCCCCCCTCTGAATTAAACATCTCTGTCTCAGTCATGGCAGTTTGAACAGACGGAGACACCAGTTCCTCGGCCCTGTCCGCGGCGCTGGATGCTGGTCACACCTGCTGGTGGAGGAGGAGGACACTCTTTTTTTATTTACATTTTTTTTTTTTTATCCCCTGAAATAAAAGCCCGTTCCCGGTCTCTTATCGACTTCCCAGGGTCGAAAGATGGCGGACCTCGAAGCAGTTCTCGCCGATGTCAGTTATTTGATGGCGATGGAGAAGAGCAAATCGACTCCGGCGGCCCGGGCGAGCAAGAAAATCATCCTCCCGGAGCCCAGGTAAGCACATTTAGCGTGTGTGTGTGTGTGTGTGTGTGTGTGTTTGGCGCGTTGTGCACGCTATGCAGCACCGACGGCCGCATTGTTTGACATTAGGAAGGTGTTTCTGATCATGCAGATGTTTGTTGTGTGCCCCCCCCCCCCCCCCCTTATCTGCTGCCCTTAACAACGTGCTTGCCAGTGACCCAGCATCAGTGAATTTCGGTAACTTTTCCTCCCAGCATCCCCAGAGCTGTCTTTGGTGTGCAACGTGCGACTCGATGCACAGGAAGTGGTTAAAATTTGGTTATTGACAGAGCTGCTCGTCACAGACCGCTTGTAAATTTGCGTAGCGGGTTTAGTCAAACGGTGCGAACAGACGCTTTGTGTGGAACCGATCGCAGACTGACTTACGGGCCCCCCCGCTGTTGGGTTTGATTTGTGCTCATCTTGTTTACGGCGGTTAAACAACTCTCCCTGGCGCGTCCGCATCGTGTGTGTAGACCTAACGGCTCTATATTGTGATTCAAGGTGGATTCGGGAAGACGTGATGTTTTAACCAGGAGTGATTTGTGGAAGCCGTTAATCCACTTCCTGTCTTTTTTTTCTTTTTTTGGGGCAGATCAGCAGAAGCCGACGAGGCCTGTTGATGCTGAAGTTATTTCGGTAAAGCTGGATTCTAAACGCGTTCAAACAAGCTAGCCTAGCGCCTCTGCAGTTCACATTTAGAGCTAAAGTGATCCCATTGAAAGTAGAGCTGGCTTTTTGTAACAGGTTTGATCAGACGATTTCACCTGCGGCCATCAAAGGATCTGAAGAGATGAAATGAATTCACCCCTCTGGCTGTTTGTGGCTAAAGTCAATATTAGCCCAGTTTCTGACATCGACTTCATATCTACCACCAGATCTTTTCTGTGTCATCATCCACTCTGACATAACAAGCCTTTTTCAATTATAGCCAGAGTTCACTATATTAGCTTAGCATTACTGCTAACCGTTCGGAGAATGATTTTCAGTTTGGCGGATGTCGGCTTGTGTTTGTCGCCTCTTTTTAAAAACCTTTTATTGAGCCTCGTCGAAACGCATGAACGAAGGGGTTACCTGTTTGCGCAGGCAGAAATGAATTTAGTTAATTCTGTCAGCTTGTCGGATTTGGTCTGAGCCCCCCCGCGAATGAAATGAAATGTGTTTGTTTCTCACTTCACTGATTCCACATCAAATTTCTCTGATCATTATGTGATTTTAAAAACGGGGTGAGCGATTCAGAATGCCGCTTTCCAGGAAAGTGTCTGGTCTGATGCCGTCAGTTTAAGGGACACGGCCTGACGGGGAATGCGTTCTGATTGGCTGATTGGTTGGATCCAGGTTCCTTACACGTTGAAAGTGTAACAATAGGTCGAGACGGTGTTCGATCCCCAGACCTCTAATCGTTGGCTTTAGCAGATAGAACTCTGAGTTCCTGCGGCCTTGAGGGGAACCTTCAGAGGAAACCAGCTACGAGATGGTGATCGCCATGATCTGGAATCACCCACTACAGACACGTTACGCAACCTTTGGGTTGTTCGGCATAAACAAACAAAGGTGTTGCAGAGGAAAGGCTTCACTGTTATGCTGTTGAAGCAAAAAAAAAAACCCTACTCTGGTATCAAAATGGATGTACAGCATGTCAAGCTGAAACGATCATATCAGTGTCGGAGCTCTGTTGCTGTTAATCTCTGTATCGTGATACAGATCATGCGCCCGGATTCGTACCAATATAGACTTGTTATTATAATCATAAATAGTATTTATTTACGCACTCACTCAGGCTTAACGTTGTTAGTATTTTGTGCTGAATGCGCGCTATTCTTCAATAACGATGCAGATTGAAAACAGACCCCTCACCCCCCCCGCCCCCCCCCCCCCCCCTCCTCTCTAGATGTAATAATATAGAAATAAACAAAGAAACACTTGAACTAATTGATCCATCAACATAATGCTTTTTTTTTACATCTACAAATACAGCAAATCAATGACCCTTTACTTGATTGGATTACAGCTAAATAATGTATTTTTATTAAACCCATAAATCTCTATGAGTTTATCCTCCTCCTGAGAAGATCGACCCGCGACCCCCGGGATGATTCTTTAATCGATCGGTGTCTGGCCTGCCGCTGCTGCTTCGGTGCTGATTGTCTGAGATGTTTGAATGATTAGCGCATTAATAACCAGAGGCGCCGAGCTGCTTTTCGTGAATCGGGTTTATTAGGTATGCTTTGTTACATACGGGCTTATTATTTATTGCCTGCAATAATACAGGAGCTGCAGAGATAAAACGCTGCCTCTAATGGACTTGTAAGTGCGCTATTGCACCGCTTGTTGAGTGAATCAGTCAGCAAAAGCAACACTCACAGCGATCTAAAAATTAACTAGAGACATGTCAGTGAGGTTGTTATTACAGCTGGATGAGGAGCTTTCATTATGGGCTTGCTATACTTTCTTCTCGCGAGTCGGTGCTTCTGAGGACGACTTTAATTCGGAGCGGATCCCGCAAGAACAGAATCGAAAAGAGTGTCTGTGAAGCCGGTGTCTGAAAATAGCAGCATTTGATAGACTGTGACAAACTTTAATGGATGCATGGTTTTCACGGTAGCAGCTGAAGCTTTTCAGTTGTGTGTGTGTGTGTGTGTGTGTGTGTGTGTGTGTGTGTGTGTGTGTTGGGGGGGGTAAATGTGGCACTTTGGAGATAGCGCAGCGCTGCCACATTCTCAACGAGCCAAGGCTGAGTCCTCTGGCAGTGAGGTGAGATTTTGACAGCAACGCTGGAGAAGATGCAAGGCTTTCGGGTTGGGGGGGATTCTTGCAGAACCTGAGCCCCCATTTTGTACACTCGTGTTCACGGCGGGATTGTCGCGCCTTTGTCACGTCAGCGATGCGATGAGGGCCGTCGCTGCTCCGGTCCGGAGGCGGTCGCAGCCGCCCTGAGTCGATGTCCACATAGATGCGTCGTTAGCTGCAAACCCAAAGTCAAACGGAATGCGGTGGAGCCACGGTGGCTTCACACGCGTGTTAAGAGTCTAGCGAGATTCTTCTGTCGTACAAGCGCGTCTTTGCGTTTTGAATGCCGGCTCAATATTTAACTTTGAGCGACTTCAGGTTTGCTCAGTATAAACAAAGATGATGAAGACTCTTTCGACGCGGCACCGAGTCTGAGCTCTGGCTTATTGAAACTCAACGGTGGACGCGGATCCGGATCCAGATCCAGATCCAGATCCGGATCCAGACTCGCTTCTATCGGAAACCTGCCTCCACTTCTCAACTTGATGGACGGTTGTTGTCCCACGTAGAGATCATCGTATAGGCTAGCATTCAGGGACTGGCGTTGACAACATAGTCATTGTGAGGTGCGTTGCTATGACGATGCAGGTCTGAGGATTTAATTTATTGTTGTACCGTAAGCAGGGATAGACTGTAATTTGGCTTTGGAACAATAACCCGATGGACACAGCAGTGCCGTCATGTGTTGCCCACCATGGAGATAATCACTGCCATCACTGTGTTGGTGTAAATGGTGAGAGATATTACCATAATACAGGAAGCGCCCATTGAACCAGCCAGCAGGGCATTTCTTCTGTGTAGCGCATTAATCAATCATTTCCAGGCTCGGACACCTGAACGGGAATACTACAGATAACAGAACCGGTCCCAGAGAACTTCTGATGACTTTATCAACACAATCAACAAAGACTTGTGCTGTTCGACCCGACTGGTTATTTGGTTTAACTGAGACCAATGTTAATCTGAAATGGATTCCAGAACCCCTGAGCCGTATTGTGCAGCCAGCATGGGTTTTTGTTGTTGTTGTTGTTGTTTTTTTTACACTTGTTTTATTTCCATTCTTGGATGGAGCGCTGACTCACGAGAGCACCGATAGGCCCATTTGACCTCAGCGAGACAAACCCTGAAACCTGGAACACTTCCAAAAGAGCTGCGCGTATGGAAAGTTCAAAACGTGGAACGAGATTGTGCGAGGAAAAAGCTGAACGGTGCGGCTTTACGCGTCGATGCGTGGATCTATCGTAATATCGCGATGAAATGGGACGGTAAATATCTAAAGTGACTCTTTGTCTGGTCTGTTTTCCCAAATTGTAGATGTAAAATTGGTTGAAATAATGACGTCACAACGCGAAACTTCACGGGAAGGATGCAAATGAAAAATGAGCAGCAGTGTTTTATTAAAATCTTTGTTTTGACAGAACTGTGGAAACTCTCCCAGCTGTTCAGGTTTTTCTTGCCGTTGGCGGATGCATTCGCTTCCTGGATCGCTGTGGTTTGTTGAGCAGCCTTCGTGTCCAATCAGCCGAGGCCTGTTTTCATCCGACGGCGACTTGGTTCCTGAGATGAAGCCGCCGGCTTCGCAAAACGCATCTGAAGTGACGTGAAATCGTCCAAATCTTTTTTTGGTTTCCTCAGCAAATTAGCAGGAAACGATTACTGAAGATTGTTTCTCCGCTGAGTCCCCGGCTCGTTGCCGTCAGACGCCAGGCGGTAAAAATGGGTCTCAAAGTTCTCCTTGAGTTTCCTGGAATAGTAAATACATCTCAGGAGATGAAGCGATCTCGATCCATTGACAGATGGCGATGCTAGAAGTAACCGTTGAAGTTCAGGCGGAGGCCGAGATCAATTTGAGCGCGTTATCAACACGGCAAAATGACCTTCCCACAGGACCCGGCTGTCGAAATGTCCCTTTCATCCTGTTGATATGTGAAATATTTACACTTGCGCACACTTCCTGTATTGTTAAAAAGTCACCATATTGTTTGCTGTGCCAGATCAGCAGCCAATAGAAACCGAGTCTTTACATTTATGCACCAAATGTACGTAAGATTCAAACTAGTTTCTCCTAACCCTAACTCGACTTCGAAATGCTAGCATCACGTTAGCGTAGCACGGATTTGTTCAATACAGATAACCTCGGCACCTGACGTGTCCAGAGATGAACCCAATACGTGATGGTTCTGGGTCGGCGCTGACGGGCCAGCTCGGGGTATTTATAAAGACGTGTAAATAGGTCAGGGTCTCCCGGCGTCAGGGAGCAGCTTCGTCATCACAGCGGGGGGGGGGGGGGGGCTGCTGGCGGTTTAAAGGAGGTCACCCAGGAGTCTGTCCAAGACCGAACGAGCAGCGGCAGCTTCTGGCTCATTGTTCTCGTCCTCGTTTTTGCCGGCGAGGGTCCGCACGCACAAGCGGACGTAATGGAGGCAGAATTATGTAAACGCCACCCAGGAGGGGAGGTGGGGGGGGGCGTGTGTTCTCGCGGACCTTGCCATGCATGCAGCCCTGCGGTAAACGTACTGTACAGCGGGTACTAGCTAAGGACGAGCGCCGGGCAGCGCCGTGACGCCTCGCCTCACGCCGTTTAGGCAGGAGGATGCTTGTGTCCTTCGGCGCTTCGTTTCTGATTGTTGATCGACGGTTTGGTTTCTAAAGCTATGGATGGATTGAAATGGAGCTGGAGGAAACTCTTCAGAAACCTCGACTGTAACTCGAGCCTCCATTGATTGGGGGAAACGCGTATCGATGCAGCGCCTCTCTTTAAAAAAAAAAAAAAAAAAAACTCTCCTCAAGCAGCCTTAGAAATGGAACAAAACAGTGAAGCAGCCATCAAATATTTGTTTGTTTGATCTCGACGCTGCTGGCGTGCCTACAGTTTGCTGGAGCTTGACGGTCGTTGCATTGGTGTCTCTTCTTAAAATGCTTGAACAGCACTGATGGTTTCGCTGATTAGCGCCGCTGCATTGGGGGGGGGGGGGGGCGATGACAGACACGGCTCGGGCCGTCTCAAACTCAAATTGATGCCGAATTCAACACCGGGAACGGTGATTTCATCCAACTCTAAAGTCAAACGCGCTCTTTTTTTTTTTTTTTTTTTTGTATAGGGCAGAGAGCATGTTCAAACAGTTTATTGAACAAAAGAACATCTTATTATAATAATTAGACAAATACTAGTCCTCATTAGCCGGTGGTTGTGAACACAAACAGGAAGGCGACCACAGAAATGAACCGCGGCACGCAGGAGAGCCACAAGCTGCAGCGACCGCCGTTAAGAAACCTGCAGGACTCGTAGAGCAGCAACGGAGAACGTTGCTCTAGAAAACTGCAGCCAAATATGAGGGGGGGGGGGGGGGGGGTGAAACTCAAAAGACATTCTCAGATAGCGTTCATTGAGTTAAAAAAAAAAATGCTAAACTGACATAAAAGTCTCAGGCCTCATTAACGCTCGGTTCGGCGGCGCTGGAGTTTAGTCTGCAGGACGGTACTGATCCTGAGTCAGCTGCTAGTGATTCAGCGGCCACACACACACGCACACACACACACACACACACACGCACACGCACACGCACACGCGGGCCTCATCTGAAAGAGGAAGCGTCGACTTCCAGCGTCTTGCTGCTGCTGTAGCAGAAATCTTGAATCCAGTCTCCCATAAAACGGCCTGGTGGGGGGGTGGGGGGGGGGTGCAATCCTTGCTAGTGATGTTTAGGTTCCAGGTATGAGTCTTGTTTCTTCTTCTTCTTTTTTGAGCTTGAAAGGAGGTCAGCTCTGCTCCACTTATCTCTCTCTCTCTCTCTCTCTCTCTCTCTCTCTCTCTCTCTCTCTCTGCCTTGAAAGCGGCCGATGTATATTTTTAGGGTTTTTGGAAGGAAGCCTGGATTTGAATATTTAATGACCGGCTTGTGAAAAGCGTTTCTCCTTTACGTAAGTCGTCCACGGCTGCGTTCAGAATATTTGAGTAACTTCTTGCAATGGCGTTTGGTATTGCAGTACTTTGTGATGGTGTGCGGAGTCTTTTTTTTTTTGCCTTAACGTGCTATTAAAACTCAGGAGATGCATCGTGAATGTGATGTTTGGAATATTCCTACTCATGCTTTGAGTCATTGTCTTACGCACTAAATATAAAATACACTAAATAGTTTCAAATATTCCTTGCGGCAGTTTTTTCTTCTTCTCTTCTGACAGGAGGAAGAAGAGGTTCTTCCGCCTGCAGTAACTATCGAGTCGACAGTATCTCTGTTTTGTAATATTACATGAGTCATGTTTACCCGAACATGTTTTTCTCTGGCATTTGTTTATTTATCCTGCAGATCTGGGACTTGCGATGACGCCTATCTTGGCTTCATCGTTCACGTGTGGCGTTATTACTTCAGAGAATCGTTTCCTGATGCCGTTGCATGTTTACGATCCGGTGCAGCGATAAGACCAAGAGTCAAAGAATCCCGTAAAGGTGTAAGATCTTTGACTCGGCACGCCGTAATACCGATTTCCATGCAGACTCGTCAGATTGAAAGTTTCACCTCCGTTTTTACGGCTTTGGCCGACGCCGTCGCTGTCCTGATTTCGTTAAATCTTACCTCCATTATTTCTGATGCATCGGCTTTTCTTCTGGATTCTTCGTGTTCGTTTTCTCCAGAACTTGTCTGAATGTTTTCTTCGCACCTGATCCTGCAAACCGAGGCTCGTTTCTGATTGAGAAATCAGCCAGAACATGCCAGTCGTTAGCTGTGTGTGCTAATGCTATCAGAATGTAAACACTGCAGAGGTCTGACCCCGTCCACGGGCTCGCTGCGGACCTGCTGAGGCGTTTCCTCTGGTGCTGGTGGAGTGTTAATGGGCCCGTGGGGCATGCGGGAGGGGGGGTGCTAATTGATTAATTCTCCCCAGTCTCTGTCTCATTATCACTTGTTCCCAGGGTAGCGAGTATCTGTTCAGTTCCCCCCCAAGCCTCCCTTTCCTCCCTGCAGTTTGACTGTCAGGGGACAGGTGGCCGGGAGAGTCCCAAACCCAGGCCGGGATCACAGACGGGACGCGTCTGAGACCCAAAGCCTCTGGTTGAATGAACTGGCGATCATTAACACCCCCCCCCCCCTTGTGTTTACAGTATTCGCAGCGTGATGCAGAAGTACCTGGAGGAGAGAGACGAGCTGACATTCGACAAAATTTTCAACCAGAAAATCGGTAAGTCTCCGTGTTTTCATCGTGTCGGAGGATTAAAAAAAATGCACCAGATCGTTGGCGTTCCTCTGGAGGAGGAAGTCCAAACCCGTTCTGCTCGCCGGCTCGCTTCAACTCAGAGCTTCTGAGCAGATTTCACCTGACTGAGAATTCTGCTGGAAAAGCCTCAAATCCAGAAGAGAGAGACACATAAAAATAAATGAATACATTTGAAGATTGGGATTGGCCCAGTTTAGTGCTCAGTTCTGTACAGGATACAAATGATCCTGGTGGCGATCCGGATCATCACCTGGATCCAGAATTCTTTGAAAGGACTCTGCTCCATTGTGAAAACAATGAGTAGATTTGATCTGATCCGGTGATACCGGATATTAGTTTTGTTAGTTTCGCTTTCTTTTAAAGACTCCTCTCTGCAGCTCGGTTTGCGATCAGCGACACACTTCCTGCTGCGTGTTTCCACTCTGAGCCGTCGTGGCGTGCCCGGGGGACCCGGGCCGCCCCCCCCGCGGGCTTCTGCAAGGTTTACTTACCGCTGATAATGTCACTTCAGGCTCCGGGGGAATTGTGAAAGTCGTTTAATTTCTTCTCTGACACTTGGTGGAAGAATCCACTCGTTGGAATAAAATATTTACATGTCGTTGTTTGGGCCAGGGGACGACCATCTTTCATTTTGTCGTGTTAATCCAGTCTTTTGCGAAGCATCGTGTCGTCGTTTCGCGATAAAACGAGCTTCGTTTTGCAGGTCGTGATGCACGTTAAATAATTCGGCTGTCGTTCTTATCGGTGCAGACCTTCCATTCTCCTCTGTGATCGCGTCAATACTTAGAGGCTGCTTGCGTTGTGATTGGCCGCCTCTCCTCTCCTCAGTCTTCCCATCATCCTTTGGGCCAGAGTGCCCAAGCCGCCGCCAGTCATTAGTCCAGCTCTCGGCTCTCGTTAGCGACTCCAGGAAACACTTGTTACCGGCTGGACAGTGTGTCTTCTGCCTGTGGGACGTTTTCAGTGCAGCAGCTGTCCCCAGATCTGGATCACAATCCAGCCACATGAGAGAGTGCGTGAGACGGATCGTAAAGGCCGAGGACTCTGATCCTAAACATGATTCTGAAGGATCAGCCAATCAGGGGGTTTTACTTCGTTTCGGGCTTCAGCGCTGCTCATGTTTCTAACTTTAAGTCAGTCTTTACCCGCCTGCGGTTCAAATATCTCGCTTTTAAAGTTGACTCATGCTAATGTGACGCGTAGCCTCGCATGCTTCGTTAACGGGAACATACGTACGCCGTTAATGAACGCGGTGCCACTCCATTTTCACCGTTTAATAATGTCGAATCAACTTGTGACACACACGCACACGCACGCACGCACGCACACAGAGGAGTGTTTGTGTGTGACACACTTTCTTTGTAAATCCTTTGTTGTCGTGGTGAAACATGAAAGTGTGTCCTAATGGAGGAGCAAAGACGGCTGTAATTGGAGTCGCTGCGTTTTTAGATTGCATCACCGTCGCCGCTTTGCGCCGATGCTCCTCCTCCTTTTTTTTTGTGCGTTCTGCGTTTCTTCTCCTCCATTCTTTCTCCTCTGTCTTCTCCTCTTGCCTCGGCATTCTCGGCTCTCCATCTGTCAGACTTCTGGAATGGATGATGGAGAGTCGGGCGTTGCCTGGCAACTGCGGTTGCCGTGGCAACCCCGGCAGAAACTGCTGCATTTGGCTGTCGACTGGGGAGAAATGAAAATTGATTAAAGGAGGAATAAAAACAGGTGATGAGAATTGGGAGAGAGGGAACGGAGTGGATGTTAAAAGGAGGGCAATAAATGGAAAGAGTTTTTTTTTTTTTCCCTCCTCCCACAATGCAACATTTCTCCTTGAGGCCAGAGTGTGTATGTCAACAGGCTGCCGACGCCTCCAGTCCTTCTCACGTCTGTCCTTTTATTCCTCCGTCATGATTCACACCATCTTCATGAAAGGAATCTGACTTCAGCTTGTAGGTGCTACAGTAACTGCGATGCCATAATGCAGTATTTCCGCATTTGAAAACACCGCTAACGTGTATCGTTTGGGCTTTGCAGAGCTTGGATCGTACTCAAACGACCCCCTGATAATAAGACTCATTTTTAAAAGGCGCGTTTCAGACACGACACGGATCGGAACGCTTTCCGGCAGCTGGCTGGACAAAACGCGTCGTGCATTCACGGCTGCTCATGTTCGTGCCTGGTCTGGATGCTCCACCGGTGCTGGAGATTCAACCCACAAACAATCTGGAGTTTTTGGGCGCAACGCGTGATCTGCCGTTGTGGATGGCGTCGCCATGGCGATGTTAAAATCATTTGTTCCACTTCCTGTCCTTGCTTGGAAAGATGACCGTTGTCCTCATAAGTTGTGTAGCGTTGGTGTTCTTACAGCCACCCAGTGCCCCCCCCCCCCCCCAGTGGGACGTCCTGCCTGAGGTCAGTGGTGAACTTCCCTAACGGCTTCTGTAACCCCGCCCACTCCAGTTGGGGAATATAGTTGCATTTCTGCCCCGAGTCAGCGTATCAGCGTCACCAAACCTTAAACAAACAATAACCGCTTAAAAATGTGCGGCTTTTGATTATTACATTTGGCACAAATTTTACAAGATTAGATGCCAAGACCGGTTGGCTTGGTTAGCATAGTCAACGCTAAAGTCTCTCAAACAAGCGGTTCCCGGATGAAAAGTCCCGTCAGTGAACGTCGTCGCGCTGACTTTCCAACGTAAACCAGCCATGAATAGAGTCTCGGTAAAATGAAAAGCTCACACATTTCTTTTAAAGGGAAATGATCCTTTCCCATGTGACCGCTGTGGAATCTGTTCCCAGACGCATTTCTAAGACACGCATTGTTATTTCACAGAGACGCATTTAAAAAGGAGTGTTTGCTGCTTTATTGATCAATATTTGACAGGACTGGCTTCTACCCTCAGGCGGGACCGACGGGTTTTTATTCACGGCCATACAAAGTAGCTAGAACGTTTGTGGCCTTGGGGGGAATTAAATATGTAACCTGGGATGGGAACATGGGAACGTATTACCGAACATGAACTCAAGCTTGTAGGAGCCAACAGAACCCGTGACCCCGCGAGGCAGATACTCGTCTCATCGACAAGAGAATGAATGAATGGAAGAAGTCGAGCTTTTAAGAACTGTTTCAAGGTGCGACATTCCCAAAATCCCCAAAATGTTGGGATTGATAAAAGAATACAATAAGTTGATTTTACAGAATATTCAAGACGAGACGTACTAAGATGTTTTTACTAACACTGCGTCCAAATAAAATAACTTCTTAAAAAAAACCATTACGCGACAAGACAAGTAGCGACGATGGTAAAAGGCGCTAAAGAAAGGGGATGGAGTAAAAAGGATGGCCTAAGTGGGTTGCTTTTTTTCGGGCTGTATTTGAAGCCAGCTTTATGAAATAAGCCGTGATTAGCATTGCTGAAGCTAAGCGTAGCGGCCTTTAGCCTGCTCGCACCAGCAGAAGAGAGCAGCAACAGAATACCTAAATTTTATTGGTTAATCCTGATGTACTTTTACAACTCTCTCTCTCTCTCCTTCTGTCTCTGTCTCTCGCTCTCCTCTGTTGGCTTTCATCCACCGCTAAAGGTCAGTTTAAGTATAATGCAACGCAGGCCTGTCTCACACAACCCTCAATAAGAAACATTATCTTCTGTTTTCCATAAATTCGGAACAGAATAATCCGTTTTTTACTTTTTTGCACGTCTTCACCTTCATCCTCTTCACTTCTGGAAGACGCAGCTTGTTTGCTTCCTCGGCGGGGAATTGGGATTCATTTTAAAAAGCCTATTAGAAGATTTAAAATTAAGAGTGGCGCAGCAGCGGATGAAGAAAACCTGCAAAATCCCAGAAGATACCGGGGATGGGAGGGAAAAATAGAGAGAGCAAGGAAGGGCTGTTTGCAGGATTATTCAAAAGGCTTCGGATCGTTGGAACAAATTGTAGAAAGATTTTCCCTGGGGAGACGAGCGGCTGATTAGATTGAGGCGAATCCTGCAAAAATTGTATGACTAGGATTTGTTTCTTTTTTTAAATGTGCTAAGGCAAATCCTCCATGTGAGAAACACTGGCCAATCAGGGGCAGCGCAGGCGGGCCTCAGGCGCAATCCCATTTCCTTTTTAGGAACCTAGATCTCTGATCTTAATCTAGGACATTGATCGGTTCATCGGATTACAACAGTCGGATCCTGCTGCAGTTCGGAAGCAGATTCCCTCTCCTGCTGGGGGTCGGATCAGATTCCTGGCCTGTCCAGGCGTCTCTGGAAGACATGGAAGTATTCTAGTTCTAAACAAACCTGTTGCTGCTACTATTATCTAGTAGGCGGGGAGAACCGGGACTGGGCCTCAGATTCCAGAACTCCCCTGATCAAGTTCAACTAAGTTCAAAGCCCGGGTCGCACCGCCCGCCTCCTCTGGACGAGGCCATTTGTTGAATTAGCTAGGCGGCGTTGAGGTGTTCAGCGATTAAGGTTAATCCGCGAGTCTTTGTGACGTACGAACCGTCATTTCCCCCGTTCCCTCGGTCCTCCATGTACGTCCGCCATGTGTCGGAGCAAAAGGGGAAATGATGCGTCACGTCTGGAGGGGAGATAAAGCGGAGCGGGAACAAGTGAGAGGGGGAGATAGTGGAGGCCTGAAAACGTTTCGGTCAATGGAGCTTCAAAATTAGTTCCTCAATTTCTCGGGTGATTAATGACCGATGTTTATGGAATTTGACACGGTCATGTGGGGGGGGGGGGGAATTTCTTCTGGATCAGATCCAGAATGACGGCTGAGAATGTTAACATTTTCAGATTCAAACATCAGTTATCGACTCCGATTCACTTTTGCTTTTCATGGTTGGCGCATAAAGATACCAAGAACAACGTAGAACCTTTTGATGATGATCCAGATCCACCATGTGGACGGTGTGAATCCAGTTAGGAGGGGAACGAGCTGCTCGGCGGAGGTCTGCTGGCAGAGGTTTTAAAGAAGACAAGTTTTGTTTGAGTTTATGTCACAATTCCAGTTCCTGTACTGCGAAAACAAGTCCGTTAAAAATGTCATTCTGCGTATTCCTTTTACATCGACTCTTTGTTTTATTCAAATATTCCGCTGGCGTCATTCGGGAGGCTCCAATCGGGGTAGGATCAGCCGGTCTGAGCCGGCGTTCCAGGGCGGTTTGGAAGGTCAGAGCGACCGATCAGACTCGTTATGTCATCAGTCGGAGATCTCATTAGTCGTCTATTTTCGTTAATACCTGACGCTAATCGGGTAAAGCCTCCGTGAGGAGGAACGCCATCCTCGAGCGTCGCCGCATCACGCCCAACGCGTGGCGTTCCGGTTCCCTCCATCCTTTGTTTCCAGCGACGTCATCATGCTGCAGACATCGGGGGGATTGCCGTTAACGCGCCATCGTTCATCTCGCCGCACACTCAGACACAGATGCGATTACCATGGCAACAGCACGCGTCATCTCTGCAGCCAAGCGTTTTCCTTTTCCCTCCTCTTCCTCTTCCTCCTCCTCCTCCGATGTTTCACTGAGCGTCGATTTGACTGAGATGATGTCATTTTCAGCCGTTAATGTCTGGTGTCATATTCTGTAATTATGAGCTCAGTGGGGGTTCGGGGGTTCGGGGGGGGGGGGGGGGGGCATATGCAGGCCGGAGGGGAGACTGTGAGCCGCCATCAGCTGCTTGTACTGATCTAACGAGGAGGAGGCAACCTCCGTCCATTATTAAGGCTAAATCAGGCTCTTCGACGGAGTCGACCATCCGACCGTCCGTCACGCTCCCGTATCGGACGGTCGGCTCCGTCAGCGTCTGTCGGTTCCACGTATTTTTACTTCAACTACAAACGGCACAAAAGATTTAACTCCTGTTTGTCTCCTGCGGTTGGTCGGCTGCTTCGTATTTCAGTATTTTCCAAAAGTTTACAAATCAAATCTCCAAATATTTTGGAGGACTTGAGGGCTGGAGCCACGTTTTGTTGTTTTAATTATTTCTATTCGTCTCTCTGGCACTAACTATACGTCCGTTTAATCATTTCCAGAAGGCAATGTTGGTTTACCACGCTCACCCGTTAGCATGTTAGCATTTGCTCATTGTTTTTTTTTTAGCGTGCCGCCCTCCCCTCGTGACTTCTGATACAGTTTCGGATGTTGAAAACATAAATACCACAGCGGAGTCGAGCTGCGTTTTTATGACTGGACCGGTGTCACCTTCTACCGGGGGGGGGGGAGGGGGGGCATGGATTCATCGTCGCCAACAGCTAAGGATGTTTCTCCTCTTTTCCTCCCCCAGGCTTCCTCCTGTTCAAGGACTTCTGTATGAACGAGATCGACGAGGCCGTGCCGCAGCTCAAATTCTACGAAGAAGTAAGTCTAAAGTGTCCCCGCGTGCGGGATTAGAAGGCACCTTTGGGACGGGTGAGAGATCGGGACTTAATCCCAGTTCAGATTTAGCCCTCCCAGCGTGCCTGGTGACATGACCCCCCCCCCCCCCGTTTCAGATTAAGGACTACGAGAAGCTGGACTCGGAGGAGGAGCGGTCGAGCCGCAGTCGGCAGATTTACGACGGCTACATCATGAAGGAGCTCCTGTCCTGTTCGCACGTGAGGCCACACCCACCCAGAAGACACACCCCCCCCCCCCCGGCTCCCGTCGGATTGGTCACGATAAAACAAAGGGTTGAGAAATGGACCGAAAAATACATTTTTATTCTTTGTCGGTTTGTTTTCTCTGTAACATATTACACCTTTGGATCCTCAGTAAGTCAAAGGTCACAGGAACAAATCAAGAGAAACACTTTGATCTCATGCACTCGTAGCAGAATTAGCATTTGCATTGTCCAAAAATCAGAGTTTAAATGCTGCTCCACCTAAAAACATAAAGATGAATCATGAACTACCGGATCAGGTGTTCTCCTGCAAGGCAGCGCTGTGGGATGAACAACTCCAGTTTGTGTTTGCCAACGTCTTCTAATGCCTTCCTTCTGATTTCTGCTGTCTCAGCCTTTTTCTAAGAACGCCGTGGACCATGTCCAGGGTCACTTAGCAAAGCAACTGGTTCCCCCGACTCTCTTCCAGGTAGGACGCCCGTCAACGCACTCGTCTTCGTCTTCGTCTTCGTCTTCGATTGTCCAAACGTCTGCTTTAACACAAAGGATGCTTTGTTTGTTCCTTCACCGCCGTGAAAGGCTTCGTTCAATGCTGTCATTGTCTGCATTTGATGTTTACGGAACAAAAAGATGTTACTGCCTGGTGTGAAAACTAAAGTCAAAACTAAATGATAGTAAAATAATGTCCTCATAAAAGTCAAACATGTGACCACTTCTTGTTGCCCGCTAACGTGCTCTGTAATCTACGAACACACTCCTTTGATTCTCTTCTAACCAGAGCGAAAAGCAAACTCTAAAGGAGGAACAAGTCGTTCCCTTTCAGCGCCGTGAATCTAATAAGCAATTTCCTCTTAGAGCAAAACAACACGGCCCTTATTCTCGATTTAAAGCGACTTGTGAGAGACGTCTGGCCCACCTGTCTGTCTCCTGTTGGCAGCTCCCAGTCCTGGCGACAGGCTCGCAGGCATTTGTAAAGCATTTTTGATGCCCGTTGTTACCGAGGGAAACCCGGCCTTGAGTTGCTGCTTCTGTCTGTCCCCCCCCCGTCCCCCCCCCTTGCAGCCATACATAATGGAGATCTGTGACAGTTTGAGAGGGAAGATCTTCCTGAAGTTCATCGAGAGGTGAGGATCGAAGGAAGAGTTGCACTGCGTCCACTGGATTCAGATTTCACCCTCTGCTTTTTTTTTGCCCCCCCCCCCTCCCCTCCCCCCCTCCCCTCAGTGACAGATTTACTCGGTTTTGCCAGTGGAAGAACGTGGAGCT